>NC_065448.1:178092496-178392496 GCF_917563875.1 Diabrotica virgifera virgifera | reverse complement strand
TAACTGTTGGAGATGGACTTTGCTGGAGAAAGGTTTGTTGACATTTAGCTCATTTAAACTTTGTAAATATCTGAGTTTTTTTGTGCGTTTATTTGAGAAGTGCGAGTTCACTTTTGTTTTTTGGTAATTTTTAGATATGCTGTAATATCGGAGAGTTAACATAGTATTTAGTCCTAAAAGGCCCAAATGAGATTTTAGTTCGTGAAAAGGTAGAGCACTGACATACTTATGTATGTGAACATAATAATATATTATGTTTATATGTTTTATATATCCCCCTTTTACTGATACATTTCAAACATCAAATGTGTATAAACATGTTTGTTAAGTGTTTGAAGAGAGTATTTAGGATTAAAAATACCCGGTGCTATATCACTAGTTTTCTATAATCTAAGCATCCACATGTATTTCGCTCACTAGTTTCACTAGTATAGCAAATGCAAACCAAACGACTGTCTATTTCGTTATTATCTGGTCAAACATTAATGAGAATAAACAGGGACTAAGCACCGAGCCGTGATGTAATTCTCACTTTTACATGAAATTTATCTTTCTGTCTTTTCCACAGCTGTCTTAACACTACTTCAGTCTCTTTTCTTATTGAGCTCTTATCACAGAATATCTCGAGAAAGTCTATCATATGCTTTTTCTAGATCAATGAATATCATGAAGGTTTTTCATTATTCCTAGCTTCCATAAAACTAAACTGATTATCGGACATTTCATTTCGGTTTCTTCACATATTACCCTTTCTATTAATTACCCTTTCCCATATTTTCCTGGTGTGACAAAGTAGTTTTATGGCCCTGTAGTTTATAAATATATTGTTGTATACCTCTTGTGTTTTTGTCAACAAGTACTAGGTACTCGATTTGTTTAGCTCTTGTCCCACTTCAATAATTCTATTAAATAAACTTTTTAGCCAATTTGTTCATGTCTCATCTATATAGTGCTATTCAAACTTCTCCAGAAACATCATCTAGTCTGCCTGCATAACTTTATTTTTTGAAGTGCTTGAACAACTTCCTCCTTTGGGATTTTGGTGAATTCATAATCTGATAAACATCTAATTTGATCTTGATCTAATCTAATCAGATTAGATCTAATCTGATAAAACTTTTGCTTTCTCTGCTCTTTGTTTGGCTATTTTATATATAGTAGGAAAAATGAAAGATTACCCATGAGCGATCATATTAAACACATCTTTTCTTTGTTCCAGAGAGTAATGAACCAGTACCAGTATTATAAGAACAGTTTATATATTACATGTACTTGCGCTAGCCATTATTTTGTGACACGGGGACAGGAAAATACAGCGTGTTTTATATGTTCGTTAATGGGTAATCTTTCATTTTTCCTACAATATGTGCGTTTCACCACCAGGACATCTTAATTGGAGACCAGAAGAAATAATAATTATGTATATGGAATTAGTAAATTTTGGCTTTAGAGGGAGTATGAGCGGTGTGAATTAAATCCGCCAATAATAATAATAAATATTGTCCGTTCAGTACCAACAATGCAGCTTACAAGAAAAAACATAGGTGATTATTTTTGTTATCTTACGGTCTATAGAAAAGACAAGAAGACATAACGTACAAATATACAAACATAAGACAAATAAAATTCAAAGTATTTTATTAAAATTTATAATACAATACATGAAGACACAATATTAAAAAAAAACAAAATTCAGTTCATTAAAAGATGTTAATCCGTTATATGGTATGGTAAGTTTATTTTGAATCAATTCTTTTTATGGGTTTGAATGTAATGAAGAATATCATCTGATGTTACTACTCCTACTGTTTCATCAACTCCGCCTGTAAACAAATAACAGTAGCTTAAGTAATTTTAAAAAATGGTAAAATTACAAACATTTACGGTAAACAAGTACAAACAAATATTTATTATCAAAATTGATAATATATTTTTTAATTAATTAAAAGAAGTCGGTGCAAAATCAGAGTTCTATAGTAACTAAAATATATTCCATCAATTCGATAGGTTATTCGAAATCACTTGCTTGAGTTCTAATTAGTACTGTTCAATTTGTCCATTCTTTAAACACACCACACAAATAATGTTGTATACTTTTCTTAATAAACAAAGTACCATAAATTCTTATAAATGAATTATGTCCATTGTCCATATCATATGCATAACGGACAACTTTTACGGATTTGGTAAAGATAATGTTATTTATGTTAATCTGGGACTCCCGAATTATCTTTCTAGAGCAAGATTAAATAAAAAACACGAGACACGATAGCGCATCACTCTGTCTTGGTCCAATTGGCAATGGAAGGGTATTGAAAAATCGTTCTAGATTCTGACCATGCTCGCTGCTCGTGTGAGTGTAAAGGTTAGTTAAATAAGATGAAGTGGTATCTGGAATTGCAACAATTTCAGTCCTTACACTTTTTGTCGAAAAGTTGAAAATGGCGGAGATATTGAACAAAAACAATTTCTATAAAATCAGTCAGGTCTTACGCTAGCGCCTTTAACGCATACGTACTACCTTAAATATTGATTTTATCAAAAAAATGAAAGAAATCAAAATTGTACAAAATGTAATTCTCTTCATTTTTGTATGGGTTCAAATTTTTTGTAAAGCTAATAATAAACGAGGTAATTCAATAAATCAATAATTATGCTTTAACCGTCACTATTTTTTCTCCATAACTCGGAAAATATCGACCACACGAAAAAAGTTATAATAAACAAAATTATATAAAATCGCATTTTCAACAATTTCAGTTTGTACACTTTATTCGAAAAGTTGAAAATGGCGGAGATATTGAACAAAAATTAAGTCGAGATTTTAAATTTATACTACTATTGACCCCCCTAAAAATTAGAAAAATAAAATTTGGGGCAGCTCGTAATGCAAGGTCAAATGCTATCCCGACTGGGCTAGTAATTCTGTTGTAATTTGTGTTGTTCTTTCTACTTTCTCCAGGATTACCTATATTAAAAAGGAGAGAAACCAGGAAGTCTCCTTGTTTCAGGTCTTTACTTATTTCGAACGATTCTGAGTGTTTGTTACGTATCCGTACTCTGGATCTACAGCTATTTACATATATCTTAACAAGCTGGATAAGTTTTTTTGGAACTCAAATTTCTGCCATTGCATTCCACATCTGATCCTTTTTAATGCCGACGTACGCTTAACGAAAATCTAGGAAGATATTATGGATAGTTCTATTGAATTCCCATCCTTTTTGAAGCAGCTGCCTTAGAGTAAAAATCTTATCTATAATCTATGATTGATCTATTTCTTCTGAATCTATAATAATAAATTATCGTACACCATCAAGTCTCCTTTTCAGTATCATGAACACAGTATGGCTAATTTCCAGTCTACGGGTGTTTCTTTCTATTGCCAGATTTCAGTTATTAATTTATGCATATGTTTCAAAAGGGTGACACTTCCTTTTTGAAAGCGTTAGGCAGAGATATTATCCGAACCGGGGTTTTAAAATGGTTTCTCTGATTAAAATTAGTGGAGTTAGATTGAGTATACATTGTAATGATTTAAATAAATAATGAGTACTTACTGTCACTATCCAGGATCACAACATAATTCTCTACTTCTAAGACTCTTGATGCAAGTCCAAGAGAACTAGCTTTGGGTAGTTTAGAAAACATCCGTACCAAGCAGTTATTGATTTCATCATTTGGTGACTCATCCGCTATCATACGATTCAGAGTATTTCTTCTTGTAGCCAATCCAACAATCAGTCTAAAATATAACGTCAAATATTATAGAATTTCTAAAGTACAAAAGGTAAGACCAAAAAATGTATTATTTGAGTGCTTCACCGATGAAGTAAAAATCGTTCAATAAAGTGATATGATACCTACTAAAACTTTATTATGGATATACTCTCTATAAAACAAGGTGTATAAATGCACTTCTTTTTAACGTGCCCTATCTATATAACTTCCAAAGCAAATATTATTTTGGAAATAATCAAAAATATTAACAAATTAAATACAGATTTAAAAAAATACGGTTATTGTGGGTCAAAGGACACAGCGGAATTATGGGTAATGAACTCGTGGATTCCTTAGCTAAGCAGGCTCTAAAAAAGGGACATATATTGACTACAAATGTACACCTGAAGAAATTAAAAATATTAGCACTAATATATATAAAATAATCTGGAGCAAAGAATTTGAGGAAATTAAAAAAGGTATGTACTATAAAGAAATTCAATGGACAATACCATCAAGACCATGGTTTGCAATGACAACTTTTCCAAAATACGCAGTGAGACAAATATACCGTTTAAGATTTAACCATGCATTGATTCCAACATATCTACATAAAATTCATTTAACCTTCGGATGACCAAGCGGGGGAAATTGTGACCCCAGCGTATGTTTTTCTTTAATAAATTCAAAAGTATTTTTAATTTTTAACACATTATTTTTTTATTTGACTTTAATATCATTCTAGATATCCTCATATTTTGAAATAAAAAACATTCCCTATATTTTACGAATAAAAAATATATTCTGAAGTTGATGTTTAGTAAAATAGCGTCTATTATGTGTAATTACAAGTAGTTTTACGCTAATGACGTCGACTTTGCAAAGTAACAAGACACTTACTTAACATACACACTACACATGACACTAATACTCATGTTGTGACTGGCTGAAGACATAAAGTCCATGCCAAAAAAAAACTTTATTTTTTTGTTAATTGTCATTTTTGACATGGGGTCATTTCCCCCCCCCCCTTGGTCATCCGTGTAACAAAAAAGGGTTGGTCATCGGAAAGTTAAGAGACAATCCATATTGTCAATGTGGAGAAATAGGTGATGCTGAACATATGCTTTTAAATTGCCCTCTAATACAAATAAATATAAATATGTTTATAAGTAAATTATACAGTTGTAAAAATATAACACACCCAATAAATTTAACATGTTTATATATTATCACAAATTAATAATACAGAATTAATGCAATTGTTGATAGAACATATTAAAAATATAAAAATCAAATTATAAACTAACATAAAGACCGAAATTAAAATCGAGAAGTAAACCTGTGTTTTTGCCTGATGTGGTATTCCCACTGACCAGTGGTCAATCCTTATAAAGTATGTAGGATAAGTAAAATACAAAATGTTAAGTAGATAGGTATAGGAAAATATATTGTAAAATAAATGAGCAAAATTGGTGAATCGGCGAATGAGCCTTGAAGGGCACGTAGTCATACAACTCAAAAGAAAAAAAACGTGCCCTATCAAGTTCCCTTGACGTTAGCGATTAACATGGCGAAACTGCCTCTGTCTCGAGCTATTCTAAATAGTGGCTCTGCCTTCTTTATTCCTGTCCACTCTCTGATATTCTTCAACCAAGAGGCATGTTTTCTACCAATTCCTCTGCGTCCTTCGATTTTACCCATCATAATAAGTTAAAGAATAAATTATTGGACTCCCTTTACTACATCTCCAAAATAGGCCATCTTTCTACATTTTATGTTATCAAGCAGCTCGCGAGCAGCATTTGCTCTCTTAAGGACTACCACATTTGTCAGCATAGCCGTCCATGGTATTTTTAGTGCACGTCTATGCAACCACATTTCAAAGGCCTCCAAACGATTAATGGTTGATATTCTTAACGTCTGTGCTTCGACACCGTATAAGAGGACTGACCAACTGTAATATTTAATTATGCGCTTTCGAAGTTGAAGTTGCAAGTAATCATTACAGAAGAATGAGCTCATTTTTAAAAATGTTGTGCGGACTATCTCTTTTCTACATTTTATCTCTTTATCTGGATCTAGTTGTTCAGTAATATGGCAACTAAAATATTTAAACTGGGTACTCTTTGAATTATATGACCAACAACATATAACCGTGAATCTTCATATGCCAAACGACTAAACATCATGTATTTTGTTTTTGAACAATTTATGTTTAGGCCAAACTCTCTTCCCACTGTGTCAATGGCATTTAAAAGGCATTGTAATCCATTCATGTCATCACTTAAAATAACTGTATCGCCTGCATATCTGATTGTATTTATCAGAATTCCATTAACTTTCACGCCCCATTCCAAATTATGCAGCGCTTCTTTAAATATTTTATCTAAATATAAATTGAATAGTAGTGGGGACATTATACAACACTGTCTGATACCACCCTGTCATAAATCGTACGTGTTTACTATCAACTCCTTTATCCTTTCATATTTTAATTAATTTAGTAATAAATGCACTATCCAGTGGAAATAGAGTTAGTGTAAGAAATCATCTGAAAAATAAGAATATTACCATGAGAATGGGGATCCCAATGACAAAGTGGAAAAAGGTAGAGAGGAAAACGTCATAGACGAGTTTGGACTTTAACCGATTCGCTGCCTATCGAAGAGGATGGAACTCGGCTAGGGGCCAATCTGTTGAAAGGCACCTGACTGAAGTAACCATATCACGCGTTGACGCGTGATCGGCAGCAAATGGGTTAACAGAAAACAATGTAAGAGTAATGGGATATTGTTTTAGAAAATTTTACTTAGAGAACAAGCTATATATGACAAACATATTTTTCAAAGTACCCAAACGCCGTATATACTCGAAAGGCACCAGCACTAAAAATAATATCATGCAAAAGCAGATTTATTATGTAACGAATAATGAATTGAAGTCTCTTCGAATCACAACTTGTTGATCACTGACATAAAACTAACACTTAAAAGAACAAAACTTCGACAATCGACTCATAGGATAAACAACCATTATATTGAAAATAATAGAAGAATAGTAGAAAGGTGCGCTCTCGAAATTTACAAATGCTGATAGACGGAGAGGCAGCGCTGAAAAATCTCTTTGAATTTACTAAAACTAGATTTTTCACAGTTGATTACTGTGAGTGTGTAGAGAAACATACTGCGGTCGGTCAAGAGAAACGTAGAACAGGGGTTACTGAGAGGGTATCAAAGTTGCTTTCCTACGAAGGTAATTAAATCCATTTACTAAGGCTGAAAATCAGTACACATATTCTAAAGTAAATATAAATAAAAGGTATTATAGTCGGTCAGCTGTAAGACGGGACAGAACCGGTCGGTCGGCCCCAATAGTCGATTGAGGAAATGAAGCATTTTGGCTCGAAATTTTTTTGTCCAGCATGGATTTACTTGAAATTTTCACAGAAGGTAGGGAACAGTCCAAGGATCATTTTCTATATCATGCCGCCATCATACGCTAAAACCTTGGGGGTGGTTGCCACCCCATCTCGGGGGTGGGAATTTTTTATTTCATTTTAACCATGTAATTCGATGGAAAATGTGATTCTAAGAAAAAAATGTTTTTTACATTTTCTTCGTAAAACTAATATTTTTCGAGTTATTCGAGCTTGAAGGTAACAGTTTTTCGACGAAAAAATTAATTTTTTAGAGGGGTTTTTGAGAATACCTCGAAAAATATGCATTTAATCAAAAAAACTGTAGATACCAAAATTGTATCTTTTAGTAACGCAAACCAAATTCTTTTCCAATAATATCTTTAAGTCCAATACAAACCGAGATACGGCATGTTAAAGGTTAGCTTTTTTCGTCAAATGCATAATTTGAAACATTCAAAGCCAAATACTGGGAAAAATTTGCAATTTTCGAAGAAAACTTAAATAATCTTTTTTCAAGTATATAATTAGACCTTTCAAAAAAAATAATAAAAAGTTTCTAGCATGAAAATTAAGTGACTTATAATAAAAGAAATGTCGATACCTGCTTTTCTCTATGAAAAAATCAGTGAAAACAACCCCCTAACTACCTTCCTAATTCAAAATTGGTCTTCATTTTTCTGTAGTTCCTTTTATATTTATATTATCAATACACTCAAGGAGTTTGACCTATTTAAAATGCCTAATTTTGGAAAAATTGGAGTTTAAAGAAAAATTTATTTTTTGCAATTTGGTATTTTTCACCTTTTACTTCAAAATATCGCCGAAAATACTGAAGATACGAAAAAAATTATAAACACTAAATTGTAGCTTTTTTTAATAACTAAAATTACCCTCTGCATATATTTTCATTACAGTGAATAGTTAGCCAGATATAGCTGTTTAAGACCTCTATTTACCAGCAAACACCCCCTTAGTCGAGCCCTTTAAACCCTACAGCCTAAAAAATCCTACAGAATCATTTTTAAAGAATCTTTTTATCGCTAAGAATATATAGAATATTTATCGAGGTATTCTCAAAAAACCCTCTAAAAAGTCGATTTTTTCGTCGACAAACTGTTATTTCCAAGCGCGAATAACTCGAAAAATATTTGTTTTACCGTTGATTGAGGTATTGGAGGGGTGATTGGGGTATATACCAATACCTCAATCAACGGTTTTACGAAGAAAATGTAAAAACATTTTTTTCTTAGAACCACTTTTTCCATCGAATTACATAGTTAAAATGTAATAAAAAATTCCCACCCCCGAGATGGGGTGGCAACCACCCCCAAGGTTTTAGCGTATGATGGCGGCATGATATAGAAAATGATCCTTGGACTATTCCCTACCTTCTGTGAAAATTTCAAGTAAATCCATGCTGGACGAAAAAATTGCGAGCTAAAATGCTTCATTTCCTCAATCGACTATTGGGGCCGACCGACCGGCTCTGTCCCGTCATACAGCTGACCGACTATAATACCTTTTATTTATATTTATTTTAGAATGTGTGTACTGATTTTCAGCCTTAGTAAATGGATTTAATTACCTTCGTAGGAAAGCAACTTTGATACCCTCTCAGTAACCCCTGTTCTACGTTTCGCTTGACCGACCGCAGTATGTTTCTCTACACACTCACAGTAATCAACTGTGAAAAATCTAGCTTTAGTAAATTCAAAGAGATTTTTCAACGCTGCCTCTTGATCTATAAATATTGATTTCTAGTGAAAGTGCCAGTAACAAAATAGTAACTGTGGATGGATTTCCACAGAAAAGTCGTCAAGAGATATTAGGTTTGTTCTAGCATTAGTTTCAAAGGGTTTGAAACCATCATTCAACAGCGAATAGCGGACCAGCGCGAGTAGAGGGGATAGCACTGGTGACTGTATTATGTTCTCTCACTGACCAACTGTTTGCTGACGGTTTCTGACTAGTTTGACTGTTTGCTAGAACAAACCTATTATAGAACTATGACAATTTTTATTATTATTATTTTTTTAATGGCATGGACTTTATGTCATTCAGCCAGTCACAACATGAGTATTAGTATTAGTGTCATGTGTAGTGTGTATGTTAAGTAAGACTTTGCAAAGTAACAAGACACTTACTTACTTAAAATTTTTATTATAAGTATGTATTATATTATGAAATGTATTGTTACATACCCTTCGCTTACAGCAGGTAAATAATCTACATTAAGTTTATCCATAAGAGCTAAAACATCCTTGGGCGATGCTGATTTTTCCACAGTTTGACATGGTTTAAATGACAGCTCCATAACGTTTACGTCCCACCACCTTAAAAAAGAAGATTTTATAAATTTGTAGTCTCTAGATATCTATACGCTGTGAGCTCGTACGTAGAGGGGATATTTAGTTCAGAGAAATAAGGAAAAAAATATCGTGTTGGTGACACATCCCCCTCCAGGCTGAAACCAAATTTTTCGAGTAATATGGTCATCTATAATAATAACCTATATGCTTCCTGCAGCCGATTTTGATGATAGTTATAAACAAATGAAGATCAAAAAACGGTAAATTTTCGCTTTTTTCGTCTCTTACTAAAAAATTGGGCATTTTAAACAAATTTGAGAGTAATAAACTCATAAACCGTATAAAAAACTTCAATATGGCGTTCGCTGAATATGTCTATCCTTATGGGTTACTTAGAAAATTGCCAAATAAATCATAAATTTTGAGTTTTTATAAATATTCATAACTTATGTAAAAATTAACTTAGAACCTTCTTATTACATGGAATGCTGAGACTTATGGTGCTTAAATTACACCCCAAATTTCAAAGCAATTGGTCAAATAGTTTAAAAGTTATTTAATTTGTTTATCCAAAATTAATTTTTTTTGCAACACTGTAAGTCAGAAAATGATGAAGTTACAGTAATATTTTGGATAGTTTATGACAGAAGAAAATTTACAGTATTAATTTAATTAAAAAAAGATGACAAAAAATAATTATAGATATTGCAAAATAATTTTGCAAAAACATGTGAATTAAAAAAATGGGGGGGGGCTAACTTTGTCCCTAAATGTCCTAGAACAGTTGTTTTTCTTTCTAAATGTGTATAAAAATTCAGTCTTTCTAAATATGAAAAAATAATTTTTCTACGGGTAACGGTTAAAAAGTTATTCTAATTGTTTATAAGTAAGCAAAAAATGGACATATTTTTGCAAAATAATTTTACACTGTTTAAAATTATTTTTTGTCATTTATTTTTAATTAAGGTAATAGTATAAATGTTCTTCTTTCATAAACTGTCCGAAGTATTATTGTAACCTCATAATTTTCTGACTTATAGTGTTGCAAAAAAAATGAATTTGGGAAAAATAAATTAAATAACTTTGAAACTATTTGACCAATTGCTTTGAAATTTAAAATATAATTTAAGTACAAGAAGTCTCGGCATTCCGCGTAATAAGAAGATTCTAAGTTAATTTTTACCTAAGTTACGAATATTTATAAAAACTCAATATTTATGATTTATTTTGCAATTTTCTAAGCAACCAATAAGGTTGGACATATTCAGCGAATGCCATATTGAAGTTTTTTATACGGTTTATAAGTTTCTTACTCTCAAATTTGTTTAAAGTGCTTAACTTTTTGGTAATAGACGAAAAAAGCGATAATTTACCGTTTTTCGATCTTCATTTGTTTATAACTATGTATATCATCAAAATCGGCTGCAGGAAACATATAGGTTAATAATATAGATGTCCATACTACTCAAAAAATTTGGTTTCGGCCTGGAGGGGGATGTGTCACGAGAAAAACCTTATTTCTCTGGACTAATTTACAAATTCGCGAACGCCAGTAGTGACAAGTTTGTAAACGTTTACTGGAAATTTGACATAAATGTCAAAGTGATTAATTTAAAATTAAAATTAAAAACATTAATTATAAACAATATTAGTTGGTCAAAGCTGTGGTATATATTTTTACCTTAAATATACTTACGTTTTAAATACTGAATTTAAGTTTTTTTAATGTTCCGTAATATCTAATTATAAATAATCTATTATAATCTTAGCGCCATCTACACGATTATTGTCAAAGTATCCGAAGTAAGAAATTGATATTTTATCAATAGAACGTCAAAATGATTATAAAAATCTTAAAAAAATCGATTACAATTTAATTACTTTTTTGCGTTGTAAATATTAAGCGATAACAATTAAATAATAAATTTAAAAATTACCGGTAAAAGTTGAATTAGTAACCGCTAGGAGCGACACCAGCGAAGCTCAGAGCGTATACGCTGTGAGCTCGTACGTAGAGGGGATATTTACAAATTCGCGAGCGCCAGTAGTGTCAAGTCTGTAAAGCTTTACCGGAAATTTGACATAAATGTCAAAGTGATTAATTTAAAATTAGAATTAAAAACATTAATTATAAAAAATATTAGTTGGTCAAAGCTGTGGTATATATTTTTACCTTAAATATACTTACGTTTTAAATACTGAATTTAAGTTATTTTACTGTTCCGTAATATGTAATTATAAATTATTCTAATAATCTTAGCGCCATCTACACGATAATTGTGAAAGTATCCGAAGTAAGAAATTCATATTTTATCAATAGAACGTCAAAATGATTAGCAAAATCTTAAAAAAATCGATTACAATTTAATTACTTTTTTGCGTTGTAAATATTAAGCGATAACAATTAAATAATAAATTTAAAAATTACCGGTGAAAGTTGAATTAGTAATCCGCTATGAGCGCCACCAGCGAAGCTCAGAGCGTATACCTAGCTTTTGAATATGTTTAGACGGAAGTATGCTATTTGTGTTATGTATTTGGTTATGTTTTAAATGACAAGTTTTTTATACGTATGTCCATATGTTCTGCCATTTCGAATGCACTTCTGCAGAAGATGCACCAGATATTCTTCTGGTCGATGCTTTGAGAGAATTGGTTCTCTTCAAGAATCGACAAGCAATGGAACAAATCTGACTTAAGAATGGTACTCGTGGTTGAGACCTTGCCGAAACAATGCCACTCTAGGACTTCTATACGAAATAAAAGTATAAGAATGAGATTTTTTGTTAAGCTATATTTAATAGGATACTTTCTTACACCAAAAGGAATATCTAATTAAGTTTTAGGACTTGGTCTAGAACTGCAAGAAGAACACAACGCATTCGTATGTGAAAAGGATAAAAAGAGAAGAGCTATTGATACCAAATGAAACTGAGTTCTTTCTTATACAACGAGAAATATGTGCACCAAAACTATGACTTTTACTTCAGTAGAAAAGTATACCTAATATTATGAGAAGAAAAACACCTATTGGCCAACAATTCAATATATCTATTTTTCCTTACACCAAACACCAAGTTTCATGTTTCTAAGATCTCTCCTTCTTGAAAAAAGTAGGGTAGAGTTGGACAAAACCGGGTACCACTCCAAAAACCGTCTGTATCTTTTGCTATGTGAGAGTAGCAAATGTTTGCTGCAGATTGAAATATTCTCAAATGATTTAAGTTTGATATGCCAATGTCAATTTTTAAAAATATTCTTAGATTTTTAATTTTTTTTATTTTTATGAAAATATTGCAAAATACCCGGTTTTGTCCAACCGGTATGATAAAACCGGGTAGTAATTTAATTACCATGTAAAAAGACTAATGGGCAGAAAAGAAAATATTTATTAAAAGTATGTGAACAAAAATCGAAAATCTATGAACAGAAGTCACAAATAAAAATTTCATCTACATCATCATAGGCACTACAGGCGTCATAAACCCATTTGGTGCAAGACACACATTTTATCCAGCCTTTCTTCGCATTATAATTTGAAAATAGTTAATTGTAATATAGACACGCTTCGTCATTATTATCTTCTTCTACCAAACTCTCCAAAATTTTGTTATTGGTGCAGCCCTTTTTATCACGTTTTTTCTTTTTTTTTTTTTGTCCAGTTCATTTAGTTTTAATTTTTTTACGACTGGAGATTTTTTTTTATTTTTCCTACTAGCTTTCTTACTAGTTTCTTCAAGACAAGAAGCCACATGTAGTAGTTAACTAAAAGCAAAAAAACCACTGCAGAAACTGGAAGTAACAACAGGTCTGATAAAATCGGGTACCCGGTTTTGTCGATTTTCGGACTACCCGGTTTTGACAAACTCGTAAACAAGATATTAAATGTTATTTAAATTTTTAAGTTATGAAATAATATTCAAAATTTTTGGCCAAATTAAAGGTAATATACTAGGTTACATGTATTAAATTTTGAAATGGCCATTAGTTATTCATTAGAGGAGAAACCAGCTATAAACTTACCTTAAAAATCGAGTTTCCTGCATCAAAAAACAGGTGAGGTCTTACTGCTCCGGCACAGATTACTCAAATGAAGTAGAAATACGTGTATTCATGTTGGCGGCAAAGGGACCCTAATTTTAACATTGTCTAATAGATAGCAGCAGACAGTTAGAAGAATTAAGGGGTACCCGGTTTTATCAACCTACCTGGTTTTGTCCAACTCTCCCCTACATATAAGAAAAACATCTTTCGATGCTATATTTAACTAAGCTAACGCTGGCAATTACATTAACGAGTTGTTCACGGTCTTTAGCTAATTGGAATAGTTGTTCAGCACTGCGTATTCCTCTCCAATCGTGAATGTTTGTGAGCCATAACATCTGCTTCCTTTCAATTCCTCTGCGGCCCTCGATTTTACATGAATTTACATTTCACGATAAGCTTAGGAATTTTTTCTTTCTTATCATAATAGTTTTAAATAAGTCAGAAAGGAATTTTCTCGATTTAACACTAATTAGTTGGTCTGCATCGCTTTCCAAAGTATTCGAAGCATTCTTCTATGCAAGCACATCTCAAACGGATCTATAGCCCGTCCCACCTTGACTTTACAGTATAGGGAACATAGGCAATACAGTCCTTATGAGAGTTTTTAGCGCGTTGATGCCGATTTTATCAAAAGAATTTGTAATCCAACATTAGAGAGATTAAATTAAAATTGTTTTAGAAAGGCAATCTACAATTTTAGGATTCATATGCGTTTAAGTTTATTTGATATATTATATACTATAGTTCTCTATATACAGTTTAAATTTAATCTCTCTATTGTTCGAATACAAATTCTTTTTGATAAAATCGGCATCACCGCGCTAAAACTCTCATAAGGTCTGTATTGCCTATGTTCCTTATACCGTAAAGTCAAGGTATGACGAACTATAGGCCATTAAACATACCAGCCTTCAGAATCCAGGTCTCGTTGCCATGTAGCAACACTGATCAAATATAAATTTTATTATCCTTTGACGTAATTTTAAATTTAAGCTGTGGTTACAGAAGAGTGATTTAATTTTTAGAAAGGTTGTGCGAGCTGTTTCGATTCTGCACTTGATCTCTTTACTTGAGTACAGTGTTGCTGTATTGCAGCATCCCAGATATTTAAAGTTAGTAATTATCTCCATTTTGTATTTATCTCTCTCTACAGAAGCATTATCGTAAGGTTGGCGACTGAAGATAAAAATATCTATTGTCCCCAAATCAAATAGATTCAAATTCAAAAACAAATCTCAAACATCAAGATGAAGATCTGCACCAGGTTTCAAAATTTTTCGAAATCGTAAACGTCAGTGAGCGTTATTCAAATATTAAAACAGGTATATTTATCAGAACCTAAAACTGATTTTCCTCAACGTGATGATCGCAGGATACAAATAGCTGATATATTTTTCTTACCAGCTCACCTAATGTAAACAGTTTGCATATCTGTGGGTATAGATAACAAGAATAAAAACCGCTAAACGCCGTAAAATTGAGTGGCACATACAATATTCCAGCTACAAAAGATCTGATATGAATATTACGTGGCGCGAAAACGTATTTTCATTTTGATGCAAAATAAAATTTTAGTTTTATTTTAAAAGATTTTTCCACAATTTTTGCTAAAGGCTATAGCGGGATAAGATGGTCAAAATTGCACCAGGCTCGATTCAGTTTTCGGTTTAGCCATTCGAAAATATGTAATTGAAAACTCACTCAGCCAAATTTTCAAGTCCCTAGGTGCACCGGGGGGTCCGCTATGGAAAAAAACGCGTTTTTTTGAAAACATTTTTTCCAGACGCTGTATTGTTGCAAAAAATCTGAAAAAATTAATGAATGCGTATCTTAATAACACAAAGCTGCCTGATTTTTTTCAGATTTTTATCTTCAAAATTGAGCGCAGGAAAATTTTTGAAATTTTCAAAAAATTTTTAGGTTATGTTGTAAATTTTTCGCCAACTTTAAAATATTGTTATTTTATGTACTTTTTTCCATTCTATCGAATGGCATAGGCATCATTATCATTTTCGACGTGGAAAATACCTAAAAATCGAAAAAACTGTTTTTTTTTGGCATTTTCTGAAGTGGCATTTCCGACTCATAAACTCAACAACATACAGCTAAATTAATCATCATTTACATTTTTGTATGTATTGTTACATTTACAATCAAAATCAGCTATTAGAACTTATTTTTTTTCCTACAGCATGCTCAAAAACCCCGTTTTCGGCGTTTTTACTAAATAGCCTCAGAAATCAGTAGAAAAAAATAATTCTTTTAACGTTTAAAAAATTAAAATTTTGTTGTTCTCGATAGAATGTAATACAATTATTACTTAAATAAATTATTTTTTTGTTTTGCACGATTGTTTGAATTTCATATATAATAATATCGTCCCATTAAGGGTACCCTGCCATAGGCTTATAAAAAAATCAATAAATTAATTTTTTTAACGTTTTAACGTTTAAAAAATAAAATTTTTGTAGTATTCGATAGAAAATGTTGCCCCGTTATAAAAATGCTTGTTGCGGTTGTGATTTTCAAAGGCACTAAAGTTAAGAAAGCTCGGCACTCTGGTGCCGTACGCAAGGAAGCGCTTCTAGCCACGTTTTTGGAAAAAAACTCAGGATAAACCAGTCCTCAAGTACCCGCCGTCGAAGCCACTAACTACTTACGTAATAAAAATATTTTTAAAATAATAAAATAAGAAAATCTACGGTTTCGTTTTGATTAAAAAATAAAAAAAAATAAATAAAAAAAATATTTTTATTAAACGTTATTGAGGAATTATTATTTAAATAAATAATTATTAAATTATTTGAATTACTTAATTGATTAATTTAAAGGGATTAATAAATTAATTATTAAAAAGTTACTACACAATCATGAAATTACAAAATTCAAATTAATATACTGCATGGTGCAAAGAAAGGAGTAAATTCGTTATGTCGTAAACTGGCGACTTTTGGAAAAATACCGAAACGGGTCGAGTGTGGTACGAGTGACGTCATCCATCTGGGCGTGATGACGTAATCGATGATTTTTTTTAAATGAGAATATGGGTCGTGTGGCAACTCATTTCAAAGGATATTCAGTTCTCTATTCATTAATATAAACACTAACACAATTATTTATACAGGGTGACCAAAAAAAATTTGAATTAAATTAATTGACATAAAAAGAAGAATTTAAATAATGTATTTACGTCAAAATATATTTTACTGCTGTTAGAAAACAGAAGAAAATGTTTGAGATATAAACATTGCTTTTCACTTAAATTCAATGTTCAAGCCAGCTCCTGCTAGCCACCTGCCTCTTTGAACATTTTATTTAAGCGAAAAGCAATGTTTGTTTTTCGAATAAACATTTTTTTCCGTTTTCTGAAAGTAAAATATATTTTAAATTAAATAAATTACATTATTTTTTTTGTAAATTAATTTATTTAAAAAAATTTCGTCACTGTATAAATAATAAGGGTAATGTTTCCATTGTTTTCAATCTGGTGGGATGTAGAGTAATATTTTTGATGTTATTTTATGTGCTATTAGATTGAAAACTTAGTCCTTTCTAATAATGGTAATGTTTATACTACTGACTAGAGAATTGAATAAACTTTCGAATAACCAAATTATAGTAAAGTCCCAGTGATTGGCTGTGTACCATAGTTAAAAAACTTACACAGAAATAAAAAACTTCGGTTTGTATAATGGTATAAAATTCTAGTAAAAAACTTTTAAAAAAGTCATCCAAATAGATTATAGAAAAACATCAGAACATTTTCGATCTAGTCAGATCATCTTCAGTGACATTCTGTTTAGTTACTGAAACTATAGCCCGCTAGTTGATATATTATTATGTAGTCTTCAAAATTACATAATTATTTATTAAAACTTCCCATATAAATAGTTAATCATAAAAATGCCAAAGGAAATAGCTTCAGAACAACATTAAAATTATACTTTTGAAATGCGGCACAATGTCGATATTAATGGATTTTACTAAAGCTCAAAAGCAGCATGGCTTCCCTGCTCGAAAAACTGAAGGGGTACTTGTCACAATGAGTTCGAGGTCAAGACGGAATTCGGTCTGTGTCACTCGTCTTGACTTGTCATTCCAAAAGTATAATTTTAATAAAAAATTTATTTTAATAAAATTATGTAATTTTAAAGACTATATATCAACTAGTGGGCTAGTTTCAATTACTGCACAGAATGTCACTGAAGATGATTTGACTAGATCGAAAACATTCTGGATGTTCCTGGATGACTTTTTTAAAAGTTTTTTAATAAAATTTTATACCATTATACAAACCAAAGTTCTTTACTACTATGGTTTTTCAAATAACCGTAATTCTCATTAAAAAAATTCATCGATTACGTCATCGCGCCCAGATGGATGACGTCACTACTAGTATCATATATATGCCAAAAAATCACAATTAAAAAATCGACCTCTTTCGGGATTTTTCCTTAGAGTCGACAGTTTAATAAATAACGAATTTATTCCTTTCCTTTGCATCATACTGTATATTAATTTGAATTTGAATTTTGTAATTTCATGAGTACGTAGTAACTTTTTAATAATTAATTTATTAATCCCTTTAAACACTGCACTCTTTAGGTTGCACTATTTAAGCAATTAAATAATTCAAATAATTTAGTAATTTATTTATATAATAATTCCTCATTAACGTTTAATAACACGATTTTTATTACGTAAGTATTTAGTGACTTCGACGGCAGTACTTGAGGAGGTTTTTTTGTATCGAACACCACAAACATTTTATTTTTTAAACGTTAAAAACATTAATTTATTGATTTTTTTATAAGCCTATGGCAGGATACCCTTAATGGGACGATATTATTATGTATGAAATTCAAATAATCGTGCAAATAAATCACTTATTTAAGTATTAATTGTATTATATTCTATCGATAACAAAATTTTAATTCTTTAAAGGTTGAAAAAATTATTTTTTGACTGATTTTTGAGGCTATTTAGTAAAAAAAAAGTTTCATTAGCTGATTTTGATGGTAAAGATAATAATACATAAAAAAGGTAAATTATGATTAATTTAGCTGTATGTTGTTGAGGTTATGAGTCAAAAACTTCAGAAAAAAACAGTTTTTTCGATTTTTAGGTATTTTCCACGTCGAAAATGATAATGATGCTTAGGCCATTCGAAAAAATGGAAAAAAATTCACAAAATAACAATATTTTAAAGTTGGCGAAAAATTTCCAACATAACCTAAAAATTTTTTGAAAATTTCAAAAAATTTTCCTGTGCTCAATTTTGAAGCTAAAAATCTGAAAAAAATCAGGCTGCTTGTATCGTTAAGATACGATTTCATTAATTTTTTTAGATTTTTTGCAGTAATACAGCGTCTAAAAATAATTTTTTACAAAAAACAAGTTTTTTTCCAAAGCACCTAGCTCCTGGGAATCCTGTTATTTTTTAATCAAAACGAAACCGTAGATGTTCTTATTTTATTATTTTAAAAATATTTTTATTACGTAAGTAGTTAGTGGTTTCGACGGTGGGTACTTGAGGACTGGTTTATCCTGAGTTTTTTCCAAAAACGTGGCTAGAAGCGCTTCCTTGCGTACGGCACCAAAGTGCCGAGCTTTTTTTAAACTTAGCGCGGTTTGAGAATCACAACCGCAACAAGCATTTTTATAAAGGGTCAACATTTTCTATCGAATACTACAAAAATTTTATTTTTTAAACGTTAAAACGTTAAAAAAATAATTTATTGATTTTTTTTATAAGCCTATGGCAGGGTACCCTTAATGGGACCATATTATTATATATGAAATTCAAACAATCGTGCAAAACAAAAAAAAATAATTTATTTAAGTATTAATTGTATTACATTCTATCGAGAACAACAAAATTTTAATTTTTTAAACGTTAAAAGAATTATTTTTTTTACTGATTTCTGAGGCTATTTAGTAAAAACGCCGAAAAACGGGGTTTTTGAGCATTCTGTAGAAAAAAAATAAGTTCTAATAGCTGATTTTGATTGTAAATGTAACAATACATATAAAAATGTAAATGATGATTAATTTAGCTGTATGTTGTTGAGTTTATGAGTCGGAAATGCCACTTCAGAAAATGCCAAAAAAAAAACAGTTTTTTCGATTTTTAGGTATTTTCCACGTCGAAAATGATAATGATGCCTCTGCCATTCGAAAGAATGGAAAAAAATACATAAAATAACAATATTTTAAAGTTGGCGAAAAATTTATAACATAACCTAAAAAATTTTGCGAAAATTTCAAAAATTTTTCCTGCGCTCAATTTTGAAGATAAAAATCTGAAAAAAATCAGGCAGCTTTTTGTTATTAAGATACGCATTCATTAATTTTTTCAGATTTTTTGCAGCAATACAGCGTCTGGAAAAAAATGTTTTCAAAAAAACACGTTTTTTTCCATAGCGGACCCCCCGGTGCACCTAGGGACTTGAAAATTTGGCTGAATGAGTTTTCAATTATATATTTTCGAATGGCTGAACCCAAAACTGAATCGAGCCTGGTGCAATTTTGACCATCTTATCCCGCTATAGCCTTTGAAGTAAAACGCACCACAAAAGAGTAACTTTGATACAGTTTGAATTTTGAAACTCTTTTGTGGCGCGTTTACTTCAAATTTAGCAAATACTATGGAAAAATCGTTTAAAATAAAACTAAAATTTTATATTGAATCAAAATGAAAATACATTTTCGCGCCACGTAATATTAATATCCGATCTTTTGTAGCTGGAATATTGTATGCGCCACTCATTTTTACGGCGTTTAGCGGTTTTTTATTCTTGTATCAGGAGTTTTTCAAAGTTTGTTATAAATTAAATGTATGAAGTTGAATGCAATTTTTCTCGATTACACGTTAAGCTTTATAAATGGTCGCCTTTGTCGCATTATCTTCCAAACGATCTAGTGTCCATCGAATGTACACTAGATTTTTTTTCTATTCGAAATAGATTGAAAAAAAATATTGGGATGGCCGGTTAATGAACTCGGATTGCCCGTTGCCACATAAACCATTTCGGGAATAATCGTTAATTTTATTATACTTTTGTAGCTTAATAACTTCTAAACGGCTTAACCGATTTTGATCACTAAACATGAGTTTAAAACATATTGACAAGTAGTATTTGATTCATCTAAGGTCAAGTATGATAAATGAAGCTATTACAGGAATTATTGAACTTGAAAAACCGTTTTTCCCATAGGAAATAGATTTGATCATACTTATGAAGCCTATAACTTAAAAATTCAAATTTTTCCGAATATAAGGTATACACCGTCAGATTCGTCTAGAGTCCTTCTACAAACGCTCGGTTATTGGCGCAATTCGTAGGTTGAAATTTTGAGTAATTGTCGAAAAACCAACATTTTCAAAGTTTAGTTTTTCAGTTTTTCGGCGATACTGAGCCGTGTGTATGTCTGATCTTGACAGGTCAGACACCATTTGAAAGCTTAACTCAACACTATTGATTTGTTGTATTTGCGGTTCTCCTGTCTCTTCTTGAAGCGAAGATATATACCCCCAAAAAATATACCGTTTTGTACCTACCAAGTCCTATAGCTGGCTTATGGGTGGTCCAAAGTCACAAACTACACCGGTTCTGAATCGGACCTGACCCCCTCTTCAAACACAGAAAAAAAATTCAGATCGGTTTAACTTTTCTAGTCACATACATACATACATACATATCCACAAACATTTTCCCTTTTTTAAATAGAAATTGAGTCATATTTCTGAGCGCGGTAACTTTTGAATGGTATAACCGATTTTTAAAATTAGACACACGTTGGAAAGGTACTATTAGAAGCCGCAAAGGTGGGACTTAAATTTTCGAAGTTTTTGGGAGTTTTGTGAACGAGAACAAAAAACAGGCCCTAAATAAAAATCGGGCCCTTAATCAAAAAACAGGCCGTAAAATCCACACACCCCTGGACCAAAATGGATGGTTGACATATGAATGAGTGAGTCTTTTCCTGAAATTTAAGATGGGAGTTGGCACAATTTTCAATTCCGTCAGATTTAGAAAATCGAAAATTTCGTGTATATATAGTGTCGCGTATACGGGGGCGTGGATGTGCGCCACTGGCGAGAACTGCCGTTCTCTGGTAATAGAGGACGGCAGCGAGGAGAAGGAAACACGGAAACGCATAATGCTTGGTAACAAAGCATACTTCTCTCTGTCAAGGTGTTTAGATCCAAAGACATCCATAGAGAAGTAGGTAAAGTTTAAAATATATAAAACCATCATACGGCCAATAGCAACATATACAGGGGCGTAGCTACCGCCGTATCAGCCGTATCAATTATACGGGGCCCCCGATATTCAAGGGCCCCATCGCGGCATGTCGAAAAAAATTCCATTTACAAAGATTGAACTAAATATTCTACAATTATTTCACTATTAAAACGCTTTGAAACAGTGAATGTTGTTTGGATATCAACATTTTGGTGTAGTGGATTCTTTATATATACCTATATAAATCATATCTATCTATTATCTATTCTCTGCCCCATAAGAACAGAGCTTTATTGTTTTCAAGGTTTTCAATTGTCAATTCCGTTGGCTGTGTGTGAGTTACTGTATAATGTATAATGAAGAATGCCGAATTGCAATTTTTGTAATCGCTTTATCTTTGAATATTTGAAACAGTATGTATTGTTCGGATATATTATGTATGTTTGTATAATCTGTTGTTTATCTATAATTGTATTTATGTATATCTACCTTTCTCCAAGAAATTAACGTACCACCTTAAAAATTGGTCATTTTTTATGTCTCATATTTCCTAAGCCTGTTTTCCGATTTAAGTGATTTTTTTAAATGTTATAGTCGTAGTTTTGAATAATATCGTTGTAATAATATTGTTGCTAGACAGGTAAATTGTCATTGTATACCGGGTGTACCAGTCAAACAGTAATTTTTTCTCAAAGTTCACCACACCCTGTGGAATATTCTTGCATTTATAAAATACTGAAATTAAAACCCAACTATAGCCTCATGTGTTCTTAACATTCTGTTTTTCGATTCATTCGCTTATGTTGGATATTAAAAACGTTAGGTAGTACTTTAACAACTAGCCTTATTTTTCATCAATACAGGGTGTTTTTAAATAAGTATGGCAAACTTTAAGGGCTAATTCTGCATGAAAAAATAATGACAGTTTGCTTTATAAACGTATGTCCGAGATAGGGGGTGTTGACATTTTTCTTACAAACTGACGATTTATTTATTACTCTAAAACTGGTTGATATATGCAAATGAAATTTGGTGGGTTTTAACAGAATTTCATGTTAACCATTGGTGCACACATGGGTGATATTAACCGTATGCGCGCCAATGATGAATAGGTATTAAATTCCTAACTGTATATCAAAAACGCACAATAACTACCTCTTAAAACACACCAAATTTTACTTGCATATTTTAACCAGTTTTAGGACAATAAATAAATCGTCAGATTGTAAGAAAAATTTTAATAACCCTATCTCGGAGACGAAGCATTTGCACACTAGCAGGTTTATAAAGCAAACGCAGACTGTCATTATTTTTTCATGCAGAATTACCCCTTAGAGTTTACCATACTTATTTAAAAACACTCTGTATTGACGAAAAATACGGCTGGTTGTTAAAGTACCTAACTTTTTTATTATCCAAAATAAGAATGAATGAACCAAAGGCGAATGAATAAAGCAACAGAATGTTGGCTATAATAGCCTAATAAAATAAAAAAATCAAAATGTAATTCCGTACTAAATACAGGTTGGAACTAAATTTTTATCAGTTTCTCTCTCTCTTGTCGTTTCCCCATACTGAGGGATCGTGATTTCCCCCAATATTCCTAACAATGTTTCTCCATTGGTCTCTATCTTCAACCGCTCTAAGAGCTTCGCAGAATGAGTTTTCAGCTGAATTCTTTACTTGGTCGGCCATATTGTTGGTGATCTTCCTCTTGATCTTCTCCCGGAACGTTTCCAGAAACAAATTAATTTCTATCAAACTGTCGTCACCTCTGCGATCCACGTGACCAAAGAATTGCAGAATTCGTTGCAGACATATTGTGGACAGTCTTTTATCAAAGTTTAGGTGAATACAAAAGATATTTTCAAGGAGATCACTGTTTAAATAATTAAAAAGGGGTAATTTTTGCACAATATTTACTTTTTTCACTTCTCTGCAGTAATTCACGCTTTTATGAAGGTCTATACTATTTTTTTTCTACAAAGTTGAAAAATAAAGCTTTCACTTAAGATTTAATGAATTAAATTTGACCCCTATTTATATAAATAACTATATTCAAAATTTAAAACAGAAATAAAATATGCACCATAAAATATTTTGTTTTATACGAGAAGCTCATGTTACCAGTATAAAGCAAAAAAAAATTGGTCGAAAAATATTTAACAATTTATGAGATAATGAATTTTTTAACCCCAGCGACGTTATTTAAAAAAGAAGTAATAAACAAATTAGAACAATTTTTAAATGCCAGTGCATTAATATATATATATATATATATATATATATATATATATATATATATATATATATATATATATATATAAATAAAAATAATGAGATCTTTTGCAGGTTTAAATTCTTTTGGCAACAACCGCGTTTTGCAATTGAAAATATAGTGACATTTAATAAACAAATTCAATATCTCATAAATTATTAAATATTTTTCGACCAATTTTTTTTGCTTAATACTAGAAAATAGCGCAACTTCTCCTATAAAACAAAATATTTTATAGTGCGTATTATTTAAATCGCAAATACTATTTTTTTGCAAATTTGTTTTTAAAGTTTTATATACAATTATTTAAATAAATAGGGAGTCAAATTGAATTTACTAAGTCTTAGGTGAAAGACTTACCCTTCAGCTTTGCAGAAAAATATTCTAAACACCTTCATTAAAACGTTAATTACCTCAGCAGTTAAAAAAGTAAATATGGTGCAAAAATGACCCTTTTTCATTATTTAAACAATGATCCCCTTATATGATTTGGATAGTTTCTTGAAAATAGCTTTTGTACTCACCTAAACTTTGATAAAAAATTTGTTCCAACCTGTACGAATTTACATTTTGATTTACATGTAGTGTAATTTACAAAATCATACAACGGGTTCAGGAAATTCGAGACATCAAAAATGACCAATTTTTAGGTGGTACATAGGTAGGTTAATTTCTTGGAGAAGTGTATTTGCCTGTCGCTTGCCGTTATACCATAGCAACAGAGCTTCTTTGTTTAAGCTCATTTGCAATGCCCATTCATCCTTGGATTGAAAAAGCTGAATCTGTTTTCAAACAATGAGTCTCGACAATTCAAATCTCTTTTTCGACTTTGGTTAATTAAAATTTATTAGGTTTATTATTATTTGGGTGTTTTGTGTGTTTTGTTTTATTTCATTGTCTTTTATTTTGTACTAATATTGACGATTTATGTAATTTCGGTAAACTTTATTTGTTTTTATTTTTTTCCCGACTTTTTGTAAGCTCTGTTCATAAAATGGTAAAATTTTCAGTAACAATAAAGCATATTTCTATTCGATTCTATACAAGCGTTTTTGCTTCTTTTGTCGCGGGGGAAAAGGGCCCCGCGACAAACTTTGATATGGGGCCCCCATGGGGCTAGCTACGCCACTGAACATATACGGCGCGGCGTAGAAACATGGATCATGATCATGATAGAAAAGACAATAAACCTTATTAATACTTTTTAAAGAAAGATATTATGGAGGATATTGGGAACCATTTGCGACAATGGTAAATGGAGAATAAGGTTCAACCACGAGTTATACCAATATTACAAAGAACCCTCTATAGCAAATTTTGCAAAAATACAAAGATTGCGCTCATTAGAATCGATAATGATACAACATCTAGTAGAATGCTTAGCGGAACTATAGTGAGACGTCGGCGAGTAGGAAGACCAAGGAAGACGTGGATAAACAAAGTGAGAACCCATGCTGAAGAGATATTGAGGGTGGATCACTGGAGGAGAGTAGCCAGGGACAGAGATACTTAAAAGGCGGATGCTGGGAGAGGCCAGGGCTCGACTTGGGCTGTAGCGCCATAGAAGAGAGATTTTTCTTACCAATGATTATGAGTGTTAACAGCAGGTAATAAATTTCTTTGTTCCATCCATTGATCACAGCAGAATTTGGTCAGATAATTTTTGGCGCCGTCTGGAAGTAGAACTACCACTTTCTTGCCCTTTCCCATGTTAAAATCTTTAATTGCTTTTAAAGCACCTGCCATTATTACGCCACTGCTTGTTCCTAAAATAAACAGACACATTATCAGTAAAGTTGATAAGCGATGAAGGTAACAAAATACTGTTAACTTTATCAATACATCGTATTAAAGCCTCATATTGCGCTTATACTGTCAATTTTTGAGCAATAATAATTACTCGACAACACGAATGGATCCATTTAGAATAATTAGTGGAGCAATACCCAGAAATTTCAAAAAAATGCGGCAATTGTTTCGGCAATATTGTTTCTAATCGTACCATATATTTCGTATTGCTCAATGTTGCTAATACAAATAACCAATGGGTATAGAAACTCAAGTCAATTTGTTTATACAGAGTTGGGATAAAGTATGGAACCAAGCAAATATCTTTGAAACGAAAAGAACAATATTTATGAAACTTTGCATGCAAGTAGTGAGTCACTTTTTGCAAGATTTCTCCATGTATTAGTTCACATTCATCAATTATTCTTTGTCTCAAATCCTGCAAGCGTGTTGGTCGCCTAACGTAAACATGTGATTTTAGATAACCCCAAAGAAATCTAACGGGTTGAGGTTAGGAGAACGAGCGGGCCACTCTATGAATCCTCTACTATACGTCCAATCCATCGATTTGGAAAATTCACTTCCAAAAAATGAAAATTCACCATAACTGATTATCATTAATATTTCAATACGATATTTTTCACTTAAATAACCCATTTTCAATACAACTTATTTCTGTTAATTAGTTCAGTAACAGTTTTACCTACTATACTAATATACTATCCTATATAAATACTATACTATACTATACTATACTATATAAATAAATTCAAATAAGTCATGCAGTATATATAAATAACAATTTTAGTCTACAGTATAGATGGTACTCGTTTATTTCCTACTACGTTGTATTAATACAAATAATTATCTACACACACTTTTTACCAAATTTTTTCTACCAAATTTGGTAGGTATGAATTAAAAATAACAAGTTCTTTTAAAATCCGCAAAAATATACAGGGTGTCCCTTTTAAATTAAATAAGTTAAGGGTATTTCCGGTGAAACCGGAAGTGGAGTAGTAACAAAAAATATGGCAACAGATGCCTTTTGCGTCACTGTACTTGCATGCAAAGTTTCATAAATATTGTTCTTTTCGTTTCAAAGATATTTGCTTGGTTCCATATTTTATCCCAACCCAGTATATTGTATGCACTTATTTAATTTGCAAGGGCTAAGGCAAGTTTTGCAACTTTTCAAACAAATCCAAAATCACTTCATGACATTATAATATGTAAAGTTTTTCAATAAAATATCATCTAATTCACAACCCAATGAAGTTTGCTTTCATCTTACCATTGATTAATAACTACTTACTTAATCTTACTAAGAACGTGCGCACCCATAATATTTCTTTTTTTCCTGTTTTTGACTCATGATAATAATAGCGCTGCAAGCTGCTGCTGCAAGAAAAATCTCGTCAGAGGGAATTCTTCGCTCGGTTACGTTTTGTCTAGTTTCTTCGAGTTACTCCTTATCGCTCAATATTGTAGTTAAAGCATTGATTATAAACCACCCAGTTTACCACTAGTTATCAATCAGTAAACCACCTAGTTATTAATCAATGGTTAAAGAGCTAAACATTTTGCCAAATCGATACTTGTTGCCGTTGCCGTAGATTGCTTGATATTTTGTCATGTCGAAATCGGCCAATATTGCTCATATTGAGCAATTTTTGTTGCCATATAACGCACCTACAGGCAGTTTGTTTATGGATACATTGTGTTACTGAATAAAAATATTGGCTAATACAATAAAGTAATCTAATTCAAAAATATTTTTCTTTTTCTACTTACCAACTAATAATCCTTCTTCTCTTATTAATCTTCTACACATGTTCAGAGACTCTTTGTCATGGAATTTGTACCATTTACTGACCATCGATCTATCACATACTGTAGGAGCAATTTCATATCCTATACCTTCGATATCAAAAGCCTTCACATCAGTTTTATTGAGTTCAGCTGGTTGAGCGTATTGTGACCCATAAGGATCAGCACCTATAATTATTGTATTGGGAGAAATTTCTTTAAACTTTCTGCTTATACCAGTCAGAGTTCCTCCTGTGCCACATCCCATTACCTACACAAAGTAAGAATATTAGAATTATAAATATATGGTGTTCACTTCTGGTGAATACTTCAAACACTGGAGATTCCACTTACAATCATATCAACTTGTCCATCACACTGGTGGTATATTTCCTCGGCGGTGGTGTCATAATGTGCTAATGGATTAGACGGATTGGAAAACTAAAAATAAAACAAAATACCGTTTAGTTCTATTGAACGAGGCAATATAAAGAAAAGTCGACTATTTTTGCGTCATATTGTCATATATAAAACTTTTCACAAAATGTGCATGTAAATTCAGGGGAAAGTCGGCTATTGGTGCGCACCTAAGGCACATTCAGGACCTAAGGTACATTTCACAAACTTAAAACATTTCAGTTTCCAAATTTTTTGAAGATATACTTCAAAGGCTTAGGTATATTGGTAGGAAACGCAGTCAATGAATGGTTGAACAGTAGAAGAGAGAGGCGAAATTTCCAATTAGTGTAATGCGCACAATTGCCCGACCTATTTGGCTAATGGTCCGCATATGTCGGATAACTGTGCGCAATAATAGAACTTAAAAATGACCTTCGAAAATGTAGCTTATTGAACATAAATATTAAAGAAACATCACATATACGGAAAAAGATAAAAAACCAAATTACAGATATTTAAAAAAATCTAAGTATTGCAGAAGTCACAAATATATCATTCTGGACTATCCTGTCGTATACACATGGCATGAGACCATTGACAATATAACGAACACTTGCACCATACCTCGTCTTTTTGCTACTGTTACGCGATTGACTCTACTATTTTATTTATTTATATCTTTAGGCACTAAGTTTAATTTAAATAAAGGAAGACTTACTTATATTATTTTATTTACATCACTTATTTATTTTAATAATTACAAATAACACCAACTAACACATCTAATTTATTTGCAAACTCAAATTTATGATTTAATTAACTAAACATAATAATTACGATAACTAATAAATACATTTCACTAAATCCGATTCGAATACAATTATATCACGCGTCGCGCCTCGTTTATTGACTGACTGGCCTGTGCTCGAATTCCTGTTCTTAAATACTCTGACAGCGGTCGTCTCGAATCGCCGTGGAAGGTCTGGCCTTTACTCGTAACGCCGAGAAGATTCAAGAATAACTAGGCCGGGTTGTGAGGCGTCACACTGCCCCCTCCTTAAAAGATGGTTCCTCCTGGAACCTTGTCGGGACTGGAACTGGATGCTGGTATCTGCAACTGGACCCTCTTTTACAACTCCCAGTTGTATAAAAGTGACAGGGGACGGTCTTCTCTCCGCACCAGTAACTATGCGGATTGCAACAGACTAACACCTGGACCTCGGTGTCTTGGAAAATTTCTTCTACCATATTTCGGATAACTCTCCAGTCTAATTGGCTGCATTCTAACTTTGGCATGGCCAACTTTTGCACGTCGGACTCCAACACGTGCTCTCTCAATTGAATTAATGCATCCCATACATCTTGGTAGGTAGGTTGGTCACGGACAGTGTCTTTTGTTACCAGATAGAATAGGTAACGTGATGCATCTTGGAGTTTCAATGCTTTGCCAGGAGCTGGCAGTTGGCATTGAAGTTCTGCAACTCGACCAAACTTCCTTCGGAAGGCGGATGCCAACCCTCGTGCGTCTTTGATACTGGCCGGGATGGTATGGGCCAGCGAATAGTCATCGGGAAGTGCGAGAAGATCTCGCTTTTCTTCAGTGGTAACACCATGTCTTGCTTTACCGGTACCTCCGTAGGCACCCATGAACTCTTCAAAGGTAAGGTCAGGTATTCCTCGAATTTGGTTGACTTCCACTCCTTCATCTACGTCGTGGTCTCCCTCGTACGGCGCCAACCGGTTATGGTGGACTATCATCGGCTTTCCCCTAGGAATCTTGCTTATTCGGTAGATAACGTCATTGATTTTCTTGACAATGAGGTACGGACCCTCCCAGAACTGCTGCAACTTGGGAGAACAACCTGTTCGCTTCTTTGGATTATAAAGCCAGACTTTGTCGTTCTCCCTAAAACATCCATTCTCAGCTTGGGTATCGTATCGTTTCTTCATTCGGTCGCTAGCGATTTGAAGATTAGAACGGACCAACTCATGTATATCGTCCATTCTTCTTCGCAATTCATTCACGTAATCCTCACCAGCAACATCTTCTCCAGGTCGACATCCAAACTCTAGATCACAGGGTAGACGCATCTCACGTCCAAATAGGAATTTGGCTGGTGTTTGGCCCGTTGATTCATTAACATCAGATCTATAGGCCATTGCGAAGAACGGAAGGTACTGGTCCCAGTCTCGTTGATGATTGGACACCATCTTTGTCAAATACTTGCCGACTGTCCTATTCATACGCTCCACCATTCCATCCGATTGTGGGTGATAGGCCGTAGTTCTTGTCTTCTTCATGCCTAGTCTATCACAAATTCCCTGAAATAGATCGCTCTCAAAGTTCCTTCCTTGGTCACTATGGATCTCCAGAGGTACTCTAAATCGGCTGATGCAGTCTTTGATTAACACATCTGCAATAGTGGCGGCCTTCTGGTCTGGAATTGCGTAGATCTCCACCCACTTCGTGAAGTAATCCATTACCACCAACATGTATTTGCATCCATTATCACTTTCTGGAAATGGCCCGGCAATATCCAAAGCTATTCTTTCAAACGGACTTCCAACATTGTACTGTCTCATAGGAGCCTTCCTTTTCCGGTAGGGTCCGTTACTTGTAGCACAGGTAGTACATTTCTTACACCAGTCCTTCACATCGTCGGAACTATTCATCCAATAAAATCGTTCCCGAATTCTCTGAAGGGTCTTCTTTACACCAAAATGCCCTCCTGACGGACTGTCCTGTAACTGACGAAGTACTTCGGCTACTCTGCTCTTTGGAATCACCAACTGCGTTCTCCTCACTGAACCATCATCATTTTCTATTACTCGTTTAAGCAAGCTGTCTTCCAAGATAAATGAGTCCCACTGGGCCCAATACGTCTTAACTACTGAGCCTAGGCTTGATATTTCTTGCCAAGATGGTCGACGATTTTCTTCTTTCCATTTTCGAATCTTCTGTAAAACTGGATCTTTTTCTTGTTCTTCCTTGATCTTGGTAGGCGTCCACTCGTCGTTGACCACTGTTGTTCTTAGTACTGCTGTTTCCTTTGACTCTGTTTTGTTGCAATGGGAACATTCTGCTGGACACGGTCTTCTAGATAGAGAATCAGCGTTCCTGTGGCTAACTCCGGCCCGATGCTCGATCTTAAAATCATATTCTTGAAGTCGTTCAATCCATCTGGCTATCTGACCCTCTGGATTCTTAAACTGCATTAACCATTTAAGGGCGGTATGGTCGGTTCGGATTAGAAACTTCCTTCCGTAGAGGTATTGATAGAAGTGTTCCACTGATTTTACTACTGCTAGAAGTTCTCTTCTCGTGACGCAATAATTTCGTTCAGGTTTTGAAAGAACTTTACTAAAATATCCAAGGACTCGTTCCTGTCCTCCTTGGATCTGCGACAGCACTCCTCCAATTCCCACATTGCTTGCATCCGTATCTAAGATGAACTCTCCTTCTGGCAGTGGATACCCTAATATTGGTGCTGTAATTAAATGCCTCTTCAAAGTTTCAAAGGCCGTTTGGCAGTCTCCATCCCAGCAATAATCTCTTGCTTCCTCTGTAAGTCGCGTTAATGGCTTAGCGATATCTGCAAACTTCTTAATGAACCTCCGGTAGTAAGTACATAGTCCCAGAAAACTTCTCACTTGATGTTTATCAGTTGGTTCAGGCCATTCCTTAATGGAATTGATTTTTCCTTTATCCACGGCCACTCCTTCTTTGCTGACTATATGACCTAAATAATTGACTTTACTTTGAAATAACTGGCATTTCTTGGGATTTAACATTAACTGGGCAGCTTTAAGTCGATTAAAAACGTCTTCTAAATTCTTCAGGTGGTCTTCAAACGTCTCTCCCAAAACGATTATGTTGTCTAAATACACCAGGCACGTTTTCCAAGATAACCCTCTCAACACATTTTCCATAAGCCTCTCAAATGTCGCAGGAGCTTTACAGAGTCCAAACGGCATAACGTTGAATTCCCATAATCCAGATCCTGTCGTAAAGGCCGTCTTCTCTTTGTCCACTGGATCCATTTCTACCTGCCAATATCCAGACTTCAAGTCCAACGTAGAAAACAATTTACTTCCAGTCAATGTGTCCAACGTGTCGTCGATCCGAGGCAGAGGATAACTATCTTTCTTGGTAACATTGTTCAACAAACGGTAGTCCACACAGAACCTCGTAGTTCCATCTTTCTTCTTGACTAGGGCCACCGGAGAGACCCATGGGCTCGTAGAAGGTTCTATCACCCCGTCTTTCCTCATTTCTTGAACAATCCTTTCAGCTTCCTCTCTCTTCGCCTGTGGTAATCGTCGAGCTGTTTGACGAATTGGCCTAGCGGTACCAGTGTCAATTTTATGTTTGACAACTGTCGTTCTTCCTGTCTTTCCTCCTTTCGGTACGAATATGTCACGATATTGCCGAAGAAATTCCCTTAATTTCCTTTTCTCCACTTGATTTAGAGATTGGCCTGCAACTGCAACCATTTGGTCGAACTTGTCGTTGGAATTATCTGATGTTGTTTTCTGACGAATTATGGACGTCACGGGTACACAAGTTCCTACTTTTGTCTCCTTCTTGATGGTCACCGGGTAGTCATTGACATTAATCAATCTCACGGGAATTTCTTTAGCAGAAGTAACCAATTCCTTTCCAATTATGATTCCTCGGCCAACCTCCTCGTCGTGGTTCCATGGCTCCATCATAACAGGTGTTCCTTCTTCTACAATTCCCTGTAGCTGCGCTACGATGATCGTTTCACTCCTCGCAGGCACAACTGTATCTTCTTTAATGGCTTCTAGCACAGTGCTGTCATCATATGGATGAAGAAATACCTCCTCGTTGCCAACTTTGATTACCCTATTCTTAAAATCCAATTGAAATCCATGCAAATTCATTACGTCCATTTCTAATATAACATCTTCTTCGATGTCTGCAACTATGACAGTATGGACGAACTTTTCTGCTCCAATCCCTAATTGTATCTGGATTTCTCCATGGGTGTTGGCGTTTTCACCTGTGGCAGTCCGCAGTCGCAACCTCGTTGGTAAGAGTTTCTTACGGCTGTTTAAAACTGACGGTCGTATACTGGTCCTGGTCGCTCCGGTATCCACCAACAATGTATACTTTTTACCATTTATCTCTCCATCCACATATACACTATCTTCACGACATTTCAAAGAAGCTATTAGTATGAGAGGGTCTTTGGAAAAGTTGCGGGTCGAAGCTGCCCCCCTAAGGCCGACGTTCTAGTTTTCCTGCTGGTGAGTCTCTTGATTGTTATTGTACCTAGGGTACTTACATGAACTCCGTACGTGTCCCGTTTCCCCACAGTTCCAGCACCTTATGGTCTTCGTTTTCTTGGATGCAATGTCTTTCATCATATTAACAAGCTGGTCAAGTTTGTTCTCATCCTGTTCCTCTTGCACAGTCCTCACTTTACTGTACCCGCCAGAGGCCTGGGTAGCTGATTCGTATTCGAGGGCGGCAGACAAGACATCGACCAGCGTCTTGTGACGAGCTAATCGCAGTGTTCTTTGCATTTCATGATCACGAAGGCCATGAATAAATGTTTGAACAGCCAACTTTTCCATCATGTCTTCGGGAGCTGTTGGATAGGCATATCGTACCAACCTGGCAATATCGACCTCGTATTCTTGAAGAGCTTCATCTTTCTTTTGTCTTCGATTTTTAAACTGCGACTGATAGACATGCTCTAAATGTTCGTGCCCGTATCGCATATTCATCTCTTTTTAAGCTGCTCGAAGTCATCTGTCTCCTCTACGGCTATGGTCTGGAGGACATCCAAAGCGTCGCCTCGAAGAGCAATAGTGAGGTTTACAGCTTTTTATTTTTCGGACCATCCGTTCGCTCTGGCCGCCGATTCGAACTGTTTCATGTAGTTGTTCCATGATGACTTTCCGTCGAAATTTGGCACCTTAACACGGGCATGACCTACACTCCCTTCAACTATCGACCGTGGCTCCAGTTTGTATTTGGTTTCATCATCTTTGATGTCTGTTAAGATGGGTTCCATCCCTTTGTCTACTTTTTCCGTTTCCTCCATTGTCTTTTCTATTTCCTTGATCTTTTCTTCAAAAGTAAATTTTATGGACGGTATCTTGTCGTCAAAATCCGAAGTGACTTTAGAGATCTTGTCAGTCATCTTGCTTTCAAGGGATGAAATATCACCCGAAACTTTCAAAATATCACTAGAAACTCTATGTTCTAACGATGTAATGTCTGTCGAGACTTTGTTCTCTAACGATATAATGTCTGTAGAAACTTTCAAAACATCCGAGGAAACTTGGGAGATTTCACCAGAAACCTTTTTCTCTAATGATGTAATGTCTGTCGAAACTTTCAAAACATCCGAGGAAACTTGAGAAATCTCTTTAGAAATTGACGAAATTAAAGCAGTTTGCCTGTCCTCAAACACGTAGGTTTCTGGATCATGACCCTCTTCCTGTAGTGCGATCTTCAGACGAACCACTAGATCAGCCTTTTTCCCCGCTGCGTCGAGCTCACGATTTTCCAGTTCTGTTCTGAGCTCCGTAAGGCGCAGATCAGAAAGTTTCGGCTTGCACTGTGAAGACATGGTCACACTCTTTATTTATTACGATTTATATTTAGTTATTATTAAAGATTCCACACTGTATTTAAGCGAATTAATTTTATTTATTTCAAGTATCCCTACTTCTGCACCATTTGTTACGCGATTGACTCTACTATTTTATTTATTTATATCTTTAGGCACTAAGTTTAATTTAAATAAAGGAAGACTTACTTATATTATTTTATTTACATCACTTATTTATTTTAATAATTACAAATAACACCAACTAACACATCTAATTTATTTGCAAACTCAAATTTATGATTTAATTAACTAAACATAATAATTACGATAACTAATAAATACATTTCACTAAATCCGATTCGAATACAATTATATCACGCGTCGCGCCTCGTTCATTGACTGACTGGCATGTGCTCGAATTCCTGTTCTTAAATACTCTGACAGCGGTCGTCTCGAATCGCCGTGGAAGGTCTGGCCTTTACTCGTAACGCCGAGAAGATTCAAGAATAACTAGGCCGGGTTGTGAGGCGTCACACTACCATCACCACAATACACAGAAGTCATCTTGATCTGACACGAGATCGTTCAACTCATCATTAAATACAGTTCACTTTATGAAATAACTTCGGAGCTATTGTATTCAAAACTTTTCCTTTTTGTACCTTTTTTCAATTTCGTGGTTTTCTCTTTGCCCCTTTCTCTACTTTGACGGTTGTTTAACGGTTGTTTGCGTTTTATGACGCAGTCACAAAACGTAAAAATGCCTTTATATGCCTTGTCGGCTAATGGTGCGCAATGCGCACGATTAAACGACGTTACACTTCACCACATAACACAAAATTTGATAAAAACAAAAAATAATCGAGCAAAACTAACTATATCAGTGTTTAAAATGATACATAAATAAAGGATATAAGTACTATTTAAACTATATTTCTGTCAAGAAAAACAGTTATCGCTTATTTTCTCAGAAACACAAACAATATCAAACTACACAAAACAAGTAAACGATAACTGCCAACCGATAAAGTATCTCCCGATATTCGTTTGTGTCGGATAAATATGACAGTTGCTATTAGATGGCCCGACAATATAGTTTTGAAAATTGATGCGCACAATTACCTGATGCGCACCATTAGCCGACTCTCCCCTAAATGTAAGGATCATAAGCTCATTCTGGCATTCGTAGATCTAAAAGTAGCGTTCGACTCTATAGAAAGAAAAATTATATGGCAATACTTGCAGAACATAAAAGTACAAATTACACTGATAAAAATAATTGAAAGTGTATACAGAGTAGCAAAAGGACGTTTACAGATAGCAGGAGAAAGATTTAATCTAAAAAATTCAATTGGGAAAGAGGTATCAAATAAGGAGACAGTCTAAGCCCGCTACTATTCACAATAATCATCAACGAATTGACTAGAAATACTGGAGAAATAACCAACCAAATTCGGACAATAATAGGATATCACAGATTGCAGCCAGTAAAAACAGAAGCCGTATTGTATACAGATGGCATAGTCCTTATAGCACATTCCGTGACAAAAATGCAAAAACTTACAAACATATGTACAGAGGAAATAGAGAAATTAAAAATGAAAATAAACACCGAGAAAAGTAAAATAATGTTCATCCGCGAAAAGACAGAAAATGAAATAAATCTAAAATGCAAAAATACTCAACTATAAATAGTTACCACATATGATTATCTTGGAAGTATTATTACCACTGATAGAAAAATAGACCTCTAAGTAACAAACAGAACTAAAAAAATCGAACAAACTGTACTACTCTCTAGCGCCAGTTCTGAGGGAAAAAATTGTCCCAAGAAACAAAAATTGTCATACCGACGATACTATACGAGTGAAAATTGGACTTTGCAGAAAAAGCATAATACATAGTAGGATAAACGCAATAGAGATGAGTAGACTTAGGCAAATATGCAAATAAAAAGGTATGAAATATGCGCATAAATCTGCAGTATTTAACCCAAGAATATGCACGTTTATCTACAAAATATGCATGTAATTAAAAAAATATTTACAGTATTTTTTATTTACAAACATATTTATAACATCTCCACATGGTGTATTAATTAACATGTATATATTTTACTAACTAAGCTAATTAATTAAATATTTAAGTATTTAAATATTTTAACAAATAAATAATTGATATTATTTCGAATTGTGGTAACAATAAATAATTATCAAATGCTGTTCAAAATTTTCTAATAAATATTTATGGCTTCTATCTGATTACATAGAAAAACTTCTTTCGAGATTAACTGATGTAATTGGGGCATTGTTCAAATTTACGCTAATACTTGAACCGCTTGAGAAAGAATCTGGTAATAACCACTGTTTTTTTCCATGGTTGCTTTAAATTTTTGAAAAATTTCCTATCCAATATGTATTACTTTTAACGTTTTGAAACAATGATTCAAATTCTTTTATTTAAAATGTACTGTTTAACAATGATAATTATTTTGAGGATTCTAATTGAGTAATAGTTTTCTGAACAAAACTATAGTTTGATTTTATGAATGACACCACGATACTGAATTGTTTATTTGCGGCATTTTCAAAGCACAATAATTATTCACAATTACGAAGACACGTGTTCACGGCTTATTTTACAACAAAAGCGAAATGGCCCGTCAAAATAAAAAATTTTACATAGAGATATAAACTGGCTGATTTTAGAACCTTTGTAACCAAAACGTGACAAAACTGTGTACATAATAATAAGCCGCTCTTTTATTAGTTACTACATTCAGGTACCCAAAATTTGAATATGTACCAAGAGATTATAAAATAAAATTAAATATTGAGATTTCCAAGCTACTTGTTACAGTAATATAAAAATATATGTATAGTTACAACCAAGATTTAAAATTATATGCACTTTATGCACACTTATAAAAAATAGGCTGTGATATCTCGGACTATTTTCATTTCACACGTTTCCATTACTTAGTCTTTTTGTCTTTGTGGTGCCAGGTCTTGTTTCCACAGTGTAAGTCATAATTATCCTAACCACTGTCCTATAGATCTTGGGCTTTGTTTCTGTCCGTAGATGTGTGTTGCGCCAGATAGTGTGTTTAAGACATCCTGCTATTCTGTTAGCTTTGTTTACTTGTTGGGCAACTTCCGCTTTTGTGTCTCCATAACTATATGCATTAGCACTCCCAGGTAGCTGATACTTCTTTCTTGCTGGATTATTTTGCTGTCCACTCCAGCTTGCACCTTATTGGATCTTTAGAGATTACCATACTTTTTGTTTTATTTGGTGATATTATCATGAACGTTGAAATTTCTTGCTGTTATATTAAATTGATATAAAAGTCTCTGAAGGTCATCTTCACTCTCTGCAATAAGTATGGCATCATCTGCATAACATACTATAGAGATAATTTCTTCACCCATTCTGTACCCTATTCTCAGGTTTTTGACTTTATAAAAAATTTCATCCATGACGATGTTAAACAGCAGTGGGCTCAATGAGTCTCCTTGAGGTATGCCTCTTTCCACTGGTATCGGCTATGTTAGTTTACTAACTTTGCTGTGTTAGTTTAGCTGGGTTTATTAATTCTGGCCTATATGTTATTCCTGTTGTATATGTTTTCGATAGTCTTGATAATACCTGACGGAATGTTTCGTTTATATAACAGGTGAATTACGTCATTCAGATATACACGGTCAAATGCCTTTTGCAGATCTATGAAGCAACAGTAACCCGGGACGTTGTATTCTAGCGATTTTTCCATGACTTGCCTGACGACAAAAACTACATCGTTACAGGATCGTTCGGATCTAAAGCCTTGCTGTTCATCTGCTAGATCTATTTGGTTGGTTATTTTAATGGTTATGACTTTTGTGGTCAATTTCAGAGCGGTACTAAGCAGTTTTATTCCTCTGTAGTTTTCGGGTACCGTTTTATCACCCTTTTTAAACATTAAGACGGTTGCGCTAGTACGCCAGCTGTTAGATTGTATGTCCCGAAAGAATTTTTTGTACAAGTATCCTTAGTTGTTCAGTTAATGTGTTTCCACCGTATTTCAGCATTTCGTTTGGAATCTTGTCTGGTCCTGGAGATTTACGGTTTTTCAGTTTTTCTAACGCATTAGTAATTTCCTCCGTTGTGACGATTACATTTTCGGTTGTTATTTCTGGAGTTTCTGGTAAGGTCTGGTCTTCGCCTGTCTTATACAATTGAGTGAGATAAGCGGTCCAAGTATCGACATCTATTTTGTTGGTTTCTGTTAATTCACTTATTTCTTTTCTCTGCATTCTAATAAATCTCCATATGTGCCTTTGCAGTCCGTAGTAATCGGCTTCCATTCTTGACGAGAAAACCCGCCAGTATTCGTCTTTGGTCTTCTTTACTAATGCTTTAGTCTCGTTTCTTATTCTTTTGTAGTTTTTGTAAGCTTCTGGTGTTCGTTGTGATCTGTATTTTAAGTGGGCTTCTCGTTTTTCTTTACACTTTGTTTTGATTTGATTTGAAAGAAATATCACAAAAAAGAAAATGGCAAAAAACAAAAAAAAGCTTCTGTTACAACTTCTGGTTGTATTGGCGTTTTACTTACAACCATTAACTTTGCTTTTGTATTGTTTAGCTTAAGTTCATTCATATTCATCACACATTGTGGTAATCCAAATAATTCAATATTGAAGTATTGAAGTTACTCATAACTATTCGTTATGAATTCGTAACTATTTGCAATTAAGACCGTGTCATCCGCGAAAGTACCTCAAATTATCAATTTTGACACCACATTGAACATTAATGAATGCTTTATTGAAAACAAACTCCAAATATATGCTAAATATTAATGGGGAGGACAAACTGCAGCCCTGTCTTACTCCTGTTGTTGTTCTGAAGCTATTTTCTTGTGGCATCTCGTTGTAATTTACTATTTTAGTTGGGAATAAGCCACAATTTTATTTTGAAATTAAGTTTATTTTTTGATGTTTCGATTTCCACTTCGAAAATCGTTATCAAAATACAAACCATTAATAAAAATGACAAATCGTGTATCCCAATAAACCAACGAGTTATTTGACGCCAATGGTGAAGTGCGCAGATAAAATATCTCAATTGCTATTAATATAATTGATAAAATTCTAAACAAATTTATCCTCCAATTGACTTTTTGCTGATAACATATCTACACCTGAAACAAACACATTGCTGCTGTTGAAATTATACTTATAGCCCAGGAACCGAAGCTTTTCACCTCTAAATTTTTACAGAATGGATAGATTTGCTTGAAAATTTGAGAATAAGTAGTGGAAAGTGCAAGGATCAAAATCTATATGATACCGAAAGGTGCTTTTACCATGGGGGTGGTTGCAACCCCATCTCGAGGGTGGAAATTTTTATATATTTTGACCGCAAAAGTTGATAAAAACATTCATTCTAAGCAAAAAATGTTCTATACATTTTTTTGATAAAATTAATAGTTTTCGATTTATTCGCTATCGAAAGTGTTAGTTTTATATCGAAAAAATCAATGTTTTTCGATATACCTACTAATTTACGTTTCATTCAATTTTTGACGTAGCAAATATTTTTTCAAACCAAGTTCTTGGCAATTAAATAACCTACAATTTCATATTTAAACATTTTTTTGCATCTCTGATGCTAATCCTTTCTATTCTGAAGAAAATTGCATTTTTTACCAAACTACAAAAATTCGTTATTCGCTTTTAACTCCATTTTTTTTAAACTAATCATTCCAAGCCAATCAAACTTCTAGAATGTATTATTAATATCTACGTAAATAAAGAAGAACGAATAAGGTCAATGAGTAAAAACACCGCGAACTTACATTATTATGATTCCAATTGGATTTCTCCTTTTTTTTTCAAAAAAATATATTGATTTTTTAACCGTACCTTTTTTATTTTTTATCTTAGAAAGTTTGTTACAAAAAAAATTTTTGTAGGCTTTTACAAGATCTATAAGGCTGTTAAAACTAAATCTTTTTAGAATAGAACAGAATAGAAATATGCTTTATTGTCACTGAAAATTATACAATTTTATGGACAAAGCTTAACATAGAGTCACGAAAAAGATATACATAACAATAACAAATACAATTTTATAAAATTAGATAAATCGTCAATAAAAAAAATATAAACAAGTTAAAAAAGTGAAGTAAAAAAACAAAAACCAATATATTGCAAAATTACTATAAATTGCAAAATTGAACATACAACATAATATAATAAAACACAAACAAAGGAACTAATAAGTTTAAGCTGCTGTATGTGACACCCAAATATAGATAAATACACTTTAGTTACTTGTACATTACTGTGATTTCTTAGTTAGTCATTAAGAAACTAGAAAGGAGAAAGGATGTTGCAGATTTGAGTTGTAAAGGGAGATGGTTGTATAGTTTTTTTGCGGAATATACTACAGATTTCTTTACTAACTCAGAAGACGGGATCGGTAAATAGACATCAAAAGTTGAATTTCTGGTGGACTAGTCATGATGAGGTCTTGCTGGAAAGACATGCATGTGTTTACGAATTAAGCAAACAGTTTCTAAAATATACAAAGATGGAAGGGTTAAAATTTCGTGATCTTTAAAGTAACTTCTGCAATGGGTTGTTCTTCTGAGGCCAAACAGATATCTTATTGCTCTTTTTTGTAATTTGAAAATAACATCAAATTGGGCAGCTGTACTAGACCCCCAAAAAGGAAGACCATATCGAAGATGAGACTCGAATAAAGAAAAATATGTTATTTTAGAAGATGCTAAATTGAGTTCCTTTGAAACAGATCTTATGGCATAGCAGGCTGAGGCGAGTTTCTTACTTAACAAATCGATATGAAGGGACCATTTTAGGTTGCTGTCTAAAAGAATACCAAGAAATTTTACAGAATCAACGGTAGAGATCTGGCTGCTATTCCCAAGCAGGGGTTGAAGAGCACCTTTATATGATATTGCTACCGTTTTATCCACGTTAAAGGAGAGTAAATTAGAGTCAGACCAGGTTTTTATCGTAAGAAGATCAGACGTTATAGTTGCATGAAGAGTTGCAATAGTTGAGTTGCTCTAAGTGATACTGGTATCATCAGCAAAAAGAAAAATTTTTCCATCGATTTTTAAATTAGTGATGTCATTTATAAAGATAAGGAAAAGTAGAGGACCCAATACTGAACCTTGTGGTACTCCACGTACAATGTTTTTGAGACTAGAGTCAGTATCATTTGCTCTAACCAGTTGTTTCCTATTATCTAAGTAAGATTTGAACCAATTCAAAGAAATACCTCGAATTCCATAGAAATTAAGTTTTTTAATCAAAATGTTGTGATTTACACAATCAAAAGCTTTGGAATAGTCACAGAAAACAGTGGAAGTATAAAGATTATTGTTTAGTGCTTGGTAAACCTCGTGAAGTACAGAAAACATGGCATCAGTTGTACATTTATTAGTTAAGAAGCCGAACTGATTTTGTGATAAAATATTGTTATCAAAGAGAAAGGACATAAGTCGGGTTTTTATGAGCCTCTCAATAATTTTGGAGAGTACCGGTAGTAGGGCAATAGGTCTATAGTTGCAGGCATTAGATTTTTCGCCACCTTTATGAAGAGGAATAATAATGGCTGTCTTTAGGCACTCTGGAAATTTACCGTTTTCAAAGGAATCATTAATTAGTGACACGAGGAGTTCTAACACATTATCTATGAGATTTGAGAAGATTTTTATGGATAGTCCATCAGTACTACAAGATGATTTGCTTTTGATACTATTGATCGTTTGGATCAATTCAGATTTATAGATTGGTCTTATAAAGAATGAATTCGAGACAATTTCTGAATTAGGGAGATAGGAAATGGGATCTTGTTGAGACTGAATAGTTGATGTTATATTTTTACTCACGTTAATGAAGTATTCGTTTAGATTTTCAGGGTTTGGAAGGGCAAATGTTTGAGCTGCGTGGGTTTTATTTCGAAGATCGTTTATTATGGACCAAGTTTCTTTTGCAACACTTTTGGAGCTTCCCAGACGATTTTGATAGTAGGCTTTTTTTAGCTGATTTGATAAGTTTTAGGTATGTGACTCTGTAATTGGTGATATATTGAGTGACAGAGACGTTGGTAGTAAATTTCTTGATATAAAGTAGTGAACGCATATTTTTTGCTGATATGCGGATACCCTTTGTAGTCCAGGGTTTGCGACGTTTTGGCTTAATAGTAATTAAAGGAAATGCCTTATTGAAGATACAGACAAGTTTCTCCAAAAAATCACTGAAATCCACTGAAAAAATTATAAAATGCTCAGTCACAAAAAAACGTTACTTTGAAAAGGTTGGTAAAGGTGGTTTTTGTATGTTATTACAAGTTTTAATTGTCAATAGCTCACTCAATTTTTACCGCAGTAAAAATTTTTTTAGAGCGAATTCTTGGGAATTAAATAAGCTTCAATTTCATATAAAACATTTTTTCCTATCCCTGACGCTAATCTTTCTATTCTGAAGAAAAAAGCATTTTCTACCAAACTACAAAAATTCGTTACTAGCTTTTAACTCCATTTTTTTAAAAACTAATTATTCTAAGCTGGCCAAACTTCTATAACCCATTAATAATACATAAATAATAAGGCCAATCACTAATTTTATTTAGGGTGGTGATTAGAGTGTTTTGTCTGATCAATTTTTCGCTAAAAAAATAGAAACTGACATTCTCTTCATTATAAGGCACTTAATTTTTGAGGTACAGACTTATTTTTGTTCTGGAGATAGATATTTTTAAATACTTTAAATTAGTTTGAACAAGTTGTCCTCGAAAAATGCATATTTTTCCCGCCTTTTGACTTTGAAACTACAATATTTAGCATTTGACGAAGAAAAGCTAACATATAATAAAGTATAGCTTGAGTACTTTTGGTCTTAAAGAATATTAAAAAAAGGGTTTTGTTTATTTTTTCAAAAGGTACATTTTTGTTAAGCAAAGTTGTTTAGATAAAACAAAAACTTTTTGAGTTATTTTATTAATTAATTTTATTATTTAATTAATCTAAATATTTACAATATGAACACAAAATAAAACTAAGTTACATTGAAATAATAATAAACACCTACAAATAAGTCCAACATGACTTTATCATGACCTTAATTTGCCTTATTGTTTCTTTAAAAATTTGTTTTGGCCGGAAATATGTAAATAAGCTAGCATAACTCAAAATTACAAAAAAGAAAAAAATCAGTAAAGTAACACAATAAAATGCATCTGGGTTAACACTAATACCGTGTAGGCCCTCCTCTACTTCTCATGACTGCATTTATGCGTCGAGGCATGCTTGATATCAAATGTTCAACAAAAGCTTGCGGAATATTCTCCCATTCTTCAATAACGGCCTCAATGAGTTGGTTGTGATTCGCAATAGGGGGTCTACGACTTCGAATCTTTTTCTGAGATAGTCCCATAGATGCTCTATAGGATTCATGTCCGCACTGTTAGGTGGCCACTCTAATAATGGAATGTCAACATCATTTAGGTAGCCAATAACCTGTCGAGCCACATGAGAACGAGCGTTGTCTTGCATGAATAAAAAATTAGGTCCAAGAAACGGAGCAAACGGCATTACATGTTCGACAATAATGTTGTCTAAGTAATAATGGGGCATTCATAGACCTCGTACGTATAGGGACCAACTCCGTACGAGCTTCAAAACAAATTCCCCTCCAAAACATTTTAGAACCATCACCAAAAGGTACTTTAGGAGAGATATTGCAGCTGGCAAACCTTTCTCCTCGCTTTCGCCAGACACGTTCACGACCATCTGGAGCTTTTAGGCTTACTCTAGTCTCATCGGAGAAAAGAACTCGTTTCCAATCATCGATGGTCCAATTTTGATGCAATCTTGCAAAATTCAATCTCTGAACCCTGTGTTCTCTGGTAAGCAAGGGTTTTTTGGACGGTTTCCTGTTGCTCAATTCTGCTTCATCTAAACGTCTTCTAACTGTTCTAGATGATATCGCGACATTTCGAACATCTGCTAGTTCATTTTTAGCAAATTGCTGGTGACTCTCCTATCTCTGAGAGCACGTTGTCTCAAAAAACGATCATCAATTTGATTAGTGCAACGTTTTCGCCCTTGCCCTGGTCTTCGATGGTACGACCCTGTTTCATTATATCGCCTCACCTTGCGACTGATGCTGGAATGATGTCTTCCTAACAAACCTGCAACGTATCGCATTGAATATCCTTCATCTAGGAGAGTCGATACTCGCACTGCCTCCTCCATTGACAAATTTCTTTGGCGGTTCATTTTTTATTTGATTTTTATGCAAATGAACTTCCAAACATGCATGTGATAAAAAATATCACAATAAAAAGCTTGTTTCTCACAAGCACTTTGCTTTAATCGGCACTTTTTACGAAAAGTTTAACTCACTTTTAGTCTAAAACGAAGTTTAATACAAATTATTCTTAAAACAAGACTATTATTAGCTTACATAACAACTGTCACTGTCAAACAAGGTCCATAGGCAACTTGTCGTACAGTAAATTATCAATAAATAAAGATTATTGAAAAAAATATGAGTGGTGCGTTAATTTTGTCCAGGAGTTTATATTAAAAAAATTCCACCCCCGAGATGGGGTGGCAACCACCCCCATGGTTAAAGTGCCTTTCGGCCTCATATAGATTTTGATCCTTGGACTATCCACTACTTATTCTTAAATTCTCAAGTCAATCGATCCAGGGCCGGACTGGCTCCTAAAAAAGGCGCCAACCCAAATTCTAAAAAAGGCGCCAACCCAATCTCTAAACAAAGGCGCCAGACCCCCTTCTAAGCTTTTGCATCAAACTTTTTTGAAATCCTAGTGCATTAGGCCTGGATCCCGCGTACCAAAAAAAGTTGTATAATAGCAAGCTGAAAATTTGTTAATAGGTTAACGATGTCTAGTCGGATAAACTTGGATGTATGGGAACACTGGAATATGTGAAGTTTTATTTGTGGTAACAGGTTAAAAATTTGAAACGTCAGACTACGAAAACTGTCACATGTATTTTGTCAGACAGAACTTCCAATTGATTTGTTACTCATTAAACTCTCATGCAAAAATCAGACTGGTATTTATTACCAACTGAGCATTTTAATAAATCGAAATGATTGGAGAAGCTTATTGAAGGAGGCCAAGGCTCGATTTGGGCTGTAGTGCCATTGGATTGGATTGGAGCATTTTAATAAGTCAGACACGTAGAACATGTTAAATGACAGAAATTATGTTGGTGATAAATAATATCAGTCTAATTTTTGCATAAGAGTTGGATGAAAGGGAAACAAATTAATTGGAAGTTCTGTCCGACAAAATACATGGGACGTTTTCGTAGTCTGACGTTCCAAATTTTTAACCTGTTGTACAATTAAAACTTCCCCTGTTCCAGTGTTCCCAAACACAAGTACATCAAAGTTTGTCCGATTAGACACTGTTAACTTATTCAAATTTTCAGCTTGCTATTATACAACTTTTTTTGGTACGCAAGATCCAGGCGTACATGTAAAGTAAATTAATATTACTTGTGAATTTTTTTAAGTTTAATATTAATTTAAAACCATAAAGTAATTTACCATTTTTCAACTGCTTCTACAGAAGAATCTATGGTAAGGGAGCAAAGTATGCTAAATGTGCAGTCACTCGAGCGCTTTGTGGACCTAGTGGGTTGTGATTATTAGGTCCTAAAACCAAAAAAAGTTAAGTAAAATTTTCCATTTTAGTGGGGACCATTCCAATTTTTTAATTTAATTTTCCATTTCCAACAATCTTCTTTTTTCCGATTATAGCGCCATCTATCCATAATTCAAAAAAATGTTTCGAATAAAAGTTGTTTATTTTTATACAAACAATCCAAATCTGCAATAAGAAACGGGGGCTACCATTTAAGATTTTAAAGTAACCCCCACCTCACCTCCGTGGGGGGTCGTGTTTGGAACCATTCGATAGATTTTTCAAAAATATTGATAAAGTGTATTTTGCAGTTTTTCGATATGATGTTTATTTTGCGAAAGATCGCGGGATTTGAGTTTAAAATTTTTAATTTACCCCCCACCCTTCTCCGTGGGAGGTCAAGTTTGGTATTTTTCGATAGATTTTTGAAAAATATTGAACACGTAGTTTTTAGTTTTTCAATCTGACGTTCATTTCGCGAAATATTCGCTTTTTTTGTGAAACTTTTTGACTCACCCATTTCCGTACCTTATCTTAATCTGACAATTTCGAGTATTTTTAAAGATAGATTTTTTTTCGGGCCCCCCTGAACGAACTCCCCTGTGTTAAGAGCCAATATATGGTGGAGGTACATCTGCAGCGTACCACGTTTCTCCCCATATGATAATCTGACGCGCTCGAGTAACTGCAAAAATCCCCGCTTGGGCTCCCCTACACTACTGGTTCAAAAACATTGATCAACAATCATGATCATTGGTGTTCAACAGAAGGTACTGTTAAAATTATTTCAAATTCTTAGAGCGCTCTAAAATAGCAGAGTAAACCTCGATAAAAAAGCCGCAATCACACTGTTTCAGGTGATCCGTAAATGAGCAGTGAATGGCCTAATGTCAGTCGCTCGCAAACGGAGCCCTCGGAGAACTGGCGAAAGTCCTTTGTAATTCAAGCCTTAGCGTGGGCAAGGGCTCACTGCCTCGCCGGACAGTATAATTCTCTCCTAATCGCGGGAACTATATGGATAAGTATTTAATCACTTAAGGAAAAATAAAACAAAACGAAGTGAGAATGGAGGGTGTCACCGGTGGTGGTGCAGCTTTAACAAGGTATGAATGAGATGATAAGGTGTTCATTCTAGTAAAGGGGACAAAGGAAAAATTCTAAGCGAAGAGGGAAAGAGGAAGAAAGAGACTATAATCTTCGGAAGAGTGGGATCTGTTCGAAGATCTCCGGTCAGTGGTAGGGACCTCACCGGGGGACGGATCTCCCAGAGGAGATAACCTTGCAAAGGAGCTCCTCACTTGGGGAGAAAAGACCTAGAGAGAAGGAGGAGAGCTCCGACATAACAGTCATGGTAAGAACAATGGATAAACTTACCAGAGTTACAAAAAATTTAGTGAAACTAATGTCCGACCATACAAACACGAAGGTCGAGATCAAGAATGGGGTAAAAAACTTAAAGATAGTCACCAAAGACATGGAGAGCAATCTCAGACAAGTCGCCCTCGGCAGCATTGAGAAACGAAATAGAATAGTAGAGCAAACCGGTGAGGAAGGAACGACTAAGGAAACGGCAGGAGTGTCCACACAGGTCGGCTTCGAAGAGTTCTTTCCCGAAAAATTTAGTGAAGAAGAGATAGAAATGATCGCAACGGTTCTGAACTCAGGAGAAAGAGGCTTTAAAAAATAAAGGACATCATAAAGTCGAATGAGAAGAAGCTCACTATAGGGTAGCCAAACCGGGAAGATAGAATAAACCTACATGCGACTTAGTAGTGGTCATGGATTCAGTGAGGGGGAAAGGTTCCACGACCTGACAAGGAAAAACAGGAACTGGAAGTATGTGCAGGAGGTACATACAGACCAGGAAAGGTGGAGTACTTCCAACTTAGTACTATGAGCACGATGACAAGGACGGGTCAGAAGGAAGAGAACCGGGAAAACCGTCAGAATATTTTCATGGTCCCTGTAGAGAAAGGGGTGACGGAAATCGACGGGGACAAGAGACTACTGGCAACTATTTCTAAATTGAGGAAAGACATGGAGATACTGGGGACCAGAGAGGCGTCCCTAAGAGTAGTGGGGGCTACAAAGGTAGGAACTTCAGGAAGCTCCTGGAAGTTACATTTATGAGTATGGACTTTCACCTCGCGCAGGTGGAGTATGAATGCGGGGAAAGTAGGATGTAGACGCAGAAGGTGATCATGAAGGAAGGTAGAAAATCCCATGCCGAATTGCTCAAGCAAATCAAGGGTAGTCTAGACACAAAGAAGGAGGCTATTAGCATCACAAGAGCTAAGAATACTACGGACGAGGACTTCACCTTCAAAGTGGCAGGGAAAGAACAGGCCAAGCGCCTGAAGAAGAATATCGTGGCCCGCACGGAGGAAGGGAAAAGAGAGAAGGGAACACAAACGTCATGGTCGGACTGACACGCATCACAGCCAAGAAACCCCTGGAAAGAAAACATACCAATTGACTGGAACTCGTGCAAGATTCGAGAGAGACTGCATGCCCAGCGCTGCTTTAGATGCCTGCAGTTCGGGCATAGTAAAACCGACTGCAAGGGAGAAAACATGACGGACTCCTACTACAGATGTGGCAAAGGGGGCACCAGGCACGATAGTGCAGTAGTAAGGCGACTTTTTGCCTCACTTGTAAAGAATCCGGTCACAGAGCCGACAGCTTACAGTGCCCGCAGTATAAAAAACTCATCCTCGAAAAGCGGGGTCTTAAGAGACACCTGGCCACAAGGGATGAGGAAAGGGTGAATGAAAGCACCTAGGACCAGAACTCAGATAGCCTATAGGTATGTTAGAGAGATAAGAACCATCTAATTCGAAGTTCCTTTAAATAAATATGGGAAGGGCGAGGGCCGCTCACGACGTTGCAGAGGTACTCACACGAAGGGAATGTTATCACATTTAGTCTCTCGACAAAGAATCATTAAAGATAAGAGATCTAACGTGACCATATACGTGATGAACCGAGGATTTGGCATCACCAGACACTCTGTTAAGAATCGGTATGTTGAAGTACAAGTTTGATACCTGATGGTGTACAGTTGCCATGTTTCACCAAATGTCCCGCTTTGAGTATATGAATAGTATATTGACTCGATTATCCAAGAGGCTGGGACGGAGAGTGTACCGGTCTCCGGTTACCGATGGTAAAACCCATCGTCTATTTGTTGACTTCAAAGCCGCGTACGACAATGCTAAGAGAACAGTACTATACCAATCAATACATGAGTTTGTTATACCAGAATAACTAGAATGACCAACTCCGACCAACTAGAATGACAATGTCTGACTTAAAAGAGTGCGTAAGTATAGAGAAATATAATTCTAGAACTTTTGAAATAAAGGATGGACAAGGGGATGCGCCGGTAACCTGAATGTGAACGATCGTCCATGGAACCAAAGAGTTCAAGATGGGAGAGGGAAATACCTATGATAATGGATCCATGCACCTACGTTCGTAGGTAATAGTAAATACTTTCCGGACATCTCGCTGGTTTCAACGTTACTTCTAAACAGGGTCGTAAGCTGGACTGTTTTAAAAGAAGAATCACTCAGCATACATAAATATGTGAGTTTTGAACTAGCGAGCAAAAGGAAGAAACGGAAAGATGAAGATATCGATCTAAAGAGATTTTTAAATGAGTAAGTCTTTGTGGGTGCTTTTAGCTTGATTGGTCTGAGATGCGAGGATGTGAGTGAGTTGATCGAGGATCTGAGTGGGGCACCGGAGTTGGCTTGTGTTAGGCCAAATGGGTGGTATGAAAGAAAATAACCATACTGGTAGAATGAGGGGCTTGAATATGAGAGAACGAATTGTATGAGAGTAAGAATGGAGTGGAAGAGGTTATTAAAAGTTCAAGCAGGAAAAAGAGAATCAATGAATTAAAGCGAATGCAGAACCAGTACAGAAATGAAATTACATGATTGAAGAGAGAAAAGTGGAGTAACCTGCTTCAGGATCTCAAAAGAGATATCTGGGGACAGTGTTTTAATATGGTGTGTATCTAACAGAAGGGGAAAAGACACACTATCCCCTGCCCGAGGAGAAGAGACTGTTTAATACGGGAGCGTTTTCCTCAAGTGGAGAACAGACGTTTAAGTGTTACTTGTTTCATAGAGACGGTACCCTTTACTGAGTTGGAACTTGGCGAGGCCGTTGGATGGATAAAGATCCGAAAGGTACCTGGCATAGACGGAGTCATACCGGAGAAGCTAAGGCTCGCCGCACAACTGAACCAAAAGAGTTCAGAAAACCTGGATGCATTTTCGAGCTATGTGTGTTAGCCTTTGATTACCTGATACGAGTTGAATTTTGTTGTACCCACTGGCTTCATTATGATATAGGATTCTAGGGTGCAAAAATCCTGTATGTATGATTTAGTTATGGCGCGCAGAAAACTGCACTCATTAGACCAATTGTGGGATGTAACACTATTGTAATATAATATAAACAGATGACATTGATACCTACGAAAGGCTCCTGAATCGTAAAATAGCCGCGCGACTCATCTAAGCTATTTATTATAACAGAAACCGTGGATACGAAAGGCGCCCGAATCTTAAAAATGGTCTTCGAGGGCGCCGCGCGTCCTCGAAGCAGATATTGATACCAACAAAAGGTCTTCGAGGGCGCCGCGCGTTGCATCTAAGCTTTTTATTATAATAGAAACAGCGGAAATTGATACCCACGAAAGGCGCTCAAATCGTAGAAATAGTCTTCGAGGGCGCCGTGCGTTGCATACAAGCAATTTATTATACCTAATAGAAACAGTGGATGTTGATAAATACGAAAGGCGCCCAAATCGTAAAAATTGTCTTCGAGGGCGCGCGCGTCCTCGGAGCAGATATTGATACACACAAAGGCGTTCGAATCGTAAAAATGGTCTTCGAGGGCGCCGTTCGTCGCATCTAAGCAATTTATTATAACAGAAACAGCGGACATTAATACCTACAAAAGGCGCCCGAATCGCAAAAATGGCCTTCGAGGGCGCTGCGCGTTCTCGGAGCGGATATTGATATCCACGAAAGGCGCCCGAATAGCCTACGTTATTTGATTATCTGATATCTGGTATTTTGTTTTACCCACTGGCTTCATTATGTAGGTTTCTGGTGCCAAACGACGAAATCACAAGCAAGTAGAAACATTTTTTAGGGGAATGGTAGCAGCATCATATTTGTGTAACAGTTCAAAGAAAAATTTTTTTCAGCGTTTAATTTTTTTAATGGATAGATAGTAACCAAGGAAAAAGGCGCACCGGCCCGATGGCCGGTGGGCCGGCGGGCCAGTCCGGGCCTGAATCGATCCATTTTGTAAAAATTGCGAGGTTTTGTCCTATTTTAAGCTTCATTACTTGGGCAATATACCTAACCATTTATGCAAATTCTTTAGCGATTTTGCTTATTGTACTAATGGATGGAAAGGGATAAGAGAAGCCAGAAAAATGTTTTAGCTTGAATATTCTAAAAATTATTGAAAACATCTACCAAAACATCTTACCAATAAGATGGAAGTCAGACTAGATGAACAACTTACACAACCTATAGACATAGGCAACGGAATACGAAAGGACGACTCATTAAACCATGCTTTTTTATGTTAATCCTAGATGAAGTCATTCAACGGCAACGGTACTGGCAACGGCGTAACCAGGATGATCCTAAGGGGGGGGGCGGGTTACAAATTCAAACTGGCTTAATTTGTCAGCAACACATGATAGTGTTAAGCATATAGAGCTCAAAGTACATCACAATGGGGGGTTATAACCCCCAAACCCCCCTGCTTACGCCTATGAGTACTGGAAGTAAGATATTTTGGTATTACACTGTTCCACTATGGAGATCTCGAGAGAGAATTGAGAGATCAAGTACACTGTATGGCAAAACCGATATTAGTCCAGGGCGCATCTGTTTTGAGATGGACGTTGAGAGGTAACTAATATTTTTTTGAAGAAATTGCTTGAAATTAACTCATATAATAATAATTGAGTTATCCTCCCACTCAAAAAGCCGAAATCCCTCCCTCCGAAACATGGTTTAAATAATCAAAATGTCAAAAAATTAAGGAAAAATTAGATTTTTTTCTTCGTTTTTTGATTATAACTTTAAAAATATTCACTTCCGAGTAAAGTTGCACTAGCATAAAAGTTGCCTAATTAAATTTTCTTCAATATAGGATTGGTTAAAATTTTTAAAAATTGTCACCCTTGTTTACGTTTTCCTACGATTTATGCTACACTTAGGACCTTCATGTTTTACTCAGAAAAACTTTATGATATAATAATAAAACAATTTATAATAATAATAAAACAATAAAACAGATTTTGCAAAATAAATTTTGCAATTCAGCTTTCGCAAACATTTTTTCAAAATGTTGCAGGAATGATTTTTTTTTACATATAGAAGAATACTGTACCTTTCATTTGCAATTTACTAAATTAAAATCGGTTAACTACCACGGCGTCAAGAAATTTTTTAAATAAACATTATTGTTTGGTGCTACTCGCAGGACAGCGGTGTTCGATTCACACAAGTTGATTTCCACCCAAATTTGTATATATATAAAGGGTTGTCTACAGCTAATGCCGTTTCCCTTCCGTCAGCCAGGACTTCCATTTTTTTCGATCTTCCCAGTCTCCGTCTTCCAATCCTTTCTTAGACATGGCTTCGTCGACTTCATTTTTCCAAGATCTTCTCGGTCGTCCTCTTCTTCTCGTTCCTCTTGGGCTCCATTCTGCAACCTTGTTTATCCAAGTGTTTTCTGCTCTGCGTACGTGGACGTACCATTTCAGTCTTCTCTCGTCTATATATTGCAGGGCCTCTTTTTCCACTTGCATTCTTCTCCTTATCTCCTCATTTGTTATTCTGTCTCTTCTGCAGAGACCACAGCATCTTCTCCAGTATTCCATTTCGGTTGCCAGAATGCTTTTTTGGGTTTTTTTGTGTATGACCCAAATTTCTGCGGCATATGTCATGATGCTTCTTACTATTGTTTGGTATATCATTCTTTTTGTTTTTCCCTTGATGTTCTTATTCCAGATTACATTATGGAGTTGTCTGATGCAAGATCTTGTTTGTCCCAATCTACTTTTTATTTCTGCTTCTGTTGTTCCGTTTTTCGACATTATAAAGCCCAAATATTTAAAATTCTTCGTTCCTTTTATTTCAACTTGTTCTTCTACTTCTAAGTTTTTTACGTCTTCTTCCGATATTACTAAGTATTCCGTTTTCTTCATATTTATTTCCAGGCCCACCTTTTTGTATTCCTCTTTTAGTTTTCTTACCATGTAACTGATATCCTCTTCATCTTGAGCCATTACCTTGAGTATTCCCATACCCCTACACTTTGTCTTTTAAGTTGTTAGTGCGTATTCTAAAAATATTTTAAATAGAGTCGGTGACGTTGGGCATCCCTGTATTAATCCTTTTATTGTTTTGAAGTTAGCAACTACCTTGTTTCCGATGTTTTTGATTGCTTGTGTTAGGTTAGGTGGTATCCCTATTTTAGTCATTGCTTTGTACAGTTCTACCTTGGCACGGTGTCGTATGCCTTCCTAAGGTCTATAAACGCCATGTGTACATCTTTGTTCTTAGCTCTTTTTTTCTCTATTTTCTCTATTTTCTCTATCTTTATCTATTATATTATTTTCTGACTCTATATTTTTTTGTATTTTAATATTTTAATTCCACAAAAATCAAACTAATTTGATTATTGTTTGTGAAATATTGTTTAAACAATTGCATAAGTTTAAAAATAATAAACTTTTATTCTCTAAGTTAAAATATATGAACAAAGAAAGTTTTTGCTAAAAAAAAGTAATTTCAAATGACAGTACCTATGTGTTTTTATTTTTCAATAAACAAATTTATTTATTTATATCGAAATGAACTAAAAATTAAAATTTATCAATCATTATCATAGGTCATTGGAATGCCCAATCAGAGCAAACCTATCCGCTGTCCTGCGCATAGCACCAAAAATTAATGTTTATTTAAAAAATTCCTGACGCCGTAGTAGTTAACCGATTTTGCAAATTGCAAATGAAAGGTACAGTATTCTTCTATTCGTAAAAAAAAATTCAACTTGCTGTCTGCTTTATTTTCAGTCCTGCAACATTTTGAAAAAATGAGTTTTAAATGCGAAAGCTGGATTGCAAAATTTATTTTGCAAAATCTATTAAACCGAACTTAATGAAATTTAGAGTATTGTTTTATGATATTATATATAAGGTTTTATGATATAATGCGTGAAATATGAAGGTCCTAAGTGTAGCATAAATGGTTGAAAACCGTCAAATGCGAACACTTGTTTTTTTATGGTTCTTTCGCAATTATTGCTATTTTGTAACAAGGGTGACAATTGTTAAAATTTTTGACTAATCTTATTGTAGGAAATTTAATTATGCAACTTTTATGTCAGTGCAACTTTTCTAGGAAATGAATACTTTTAAAGTTATATAAAAAAAAGCGAAGAAAAAATAAAATTGTTTCTTCATTTTTTGACATTTTGATTATTTAAACAATGTTCCGGACCTTTTTGAGTGTAAGGACAACTCAAATATTATTATATGAGTTATTTTCAAGCAATTCCTGCAAAAAATATGAGTCACCTCTCAACATCCAAATGTACTAATATTTTTACAGATGAGCCCTGGTCTATATAGTAACACTGAGATAAAATTAAGAATTTATAAAACCAGTAAAGTTCAAGAAAAGACGAATGGTTAAAATAGCAAGACATAAATCCCCAAACGCCGTATCGTCAGACCGCACAAAAATGGAGTGACAATCTTTCATAGTGGTAGTAATCCGCCAATAAACAAGTCGATTTTTTTGTAGAGAGCAAGAAGAAGAACAATATTTGAGAGGAAAATAAAAAACTGAGAAAAATAATGAACCAAGAGATAAGACACGCATTGAAGTAAGAAGATTCATTAAAGCACAGAGTCCAGGGTGCATCTGTTTTTAGATGGACGTTGAGAGGTGACTCAAATTTTTTTTGCAGAAATTGCTTGAAAATAACTCAAATAATAATATTTGAGTTATTCTCCCACTCAAAATGGTCCGGAACATTGTTTAAATATTCAAAATGTCAAAATATGAAGGAAAAATTCGATTTTTTTTATTGGTTGTTTGCTTATAACTTTAAAACTATTCATTTATGAGAAAAGTTGTACTGACATAAAAGTTGCGTAATTAAATTTCCTACAATATAAAATTGGTTAAAAATTTAAAAAATAGTCACCCTTGTTGCAGAATAGCAATAATTGCGAAAAAAACCATACAAAAATAAGTATTCGCATTTTACATTTTTCAACCATTTATGCTAATCTTAGGACCTTCATATTTTACCCAGAAAAACTATATGATATAGTAACACAACACTGTAAATTTCATTAAGATCGGTTTAATATATTTTGCAAAATAAATTTTGCAATCCAACTTTCGCAAAAAAAAATCTTTTTTTTTTAAATGTAGCAGGACTGAAAATAAAGCAGATAGCAAGTTGAATTTTTTTTTGATTATAGAAGTGTACTACCTTTTATTTGCAATTTGCAAAATTAAAATCGATTAATTGCCACGGCGTCAGGAAATTTTTTAAATAAACATTAATTTTTGGTGCTACGCGCAGGACAGCGGTGTTCGATTCACACAAGTTGATTTCCACCTTCCAATCTTTATCTAATATATTATTTTCTTACTCTATATTTTGTTGTATTTTAATATTTTAATTCCACAAAACTCAAACTAATTTTATTATTATTTGTGAAATATTGTTTAAACAATTGTATATGTTTAAAAATAATAATATTTTATTCTCTAAGTTAAAATATATGAACAAAGAAAGTTTTTGCTAAAAAAAAAGTGTTATTTAAAAGGATAGAGTAGGTGTTTTTATTTTGCAATAAACAAATTTATTTATTTATATCGAAATGTAATAAAAATTAAAATGTATCAATCATTATCTCAAAGGTCATTGGAATGCCCAATCAGAGCAAACTATCCGCTGTCCTGCGCGTAGCACCAATAATTAATGTTTATTTAAAAAAATTCCTGACGCTGAGTTAATCGATTTTAATTTTGCAAATTTCAACTGAAAGATACAGTACACTTCTATACGCAAAAAAATTCAACTTGCTGTCTGATTTATTTTCAGTCCTGTAACATTTTGAAAAAATAAATTTTTTTGCGAAAGCTGGATTTCAAAATTTATTTTGTAAAATCTATTGAACCGATCTTAATGAAATTTACAGTATTGTTTTACTGTATCATAAAGTTTTTCTGGGTGCAATATGAAGCTCCTAAGTGTAGCATAAATGGTTGAAAAACGTAAAATGCCAATACTTGTTTTTGTATGATTTTTTCGCAATTATTGCTATTTTGCAACAAGGGTGACTATTTTTTAAATTTTTAACCAACTTTATATTGTAGGAAATTTAATTTCGCAACTTTTATGTCAGTACAACTTTTCTCGGAAATGAATGCTTTTAAAGTTATAATAAAAAAACGAAGAAAAAAATCGAATTTTCCTTCATTTTTTGACATTTTGATTATTTAAACAATGTTCCGGACCTTTTTGAGAGGGAGGATAACTCAAATATTATGATTTGAGTTATTTTCATGCAATTGCTGCAAAAAATTTGAGTCACCTCGCAACGTCCTAATGTACTAATATTTTTACAGATGCGCACTGGTCTAAGATATATAAGACAAATAGAAAGAAGAGGACCCGACTCCCTAATTAGAAAAGTTACCATACCAGATGTAATTTAGGAAAAGAAAGGTTTTTTCTTCTGAAAAATGGCTTTGGCAGAGCCAATTAGCTATAAACGAAAGGTTGAGAAGAATACCAAAAGAGAGATGACATGGAACAGATTATTAGAGTCACTAAAATTATGTAGGTAAAAATAAAGAAGAATGGAGAAAAACTATAACTAAAGCCAAGTTACACGACAATGTGTGAAAAGAAAAAGAATAATACGAATTCTTCACTGCAATAAAAGAAACAGAGACGCTGTAAGAAAAGTATCCCCATCATTTTGTTAGGAATGAAACCAATGCAAAGCCTTGATTATAAGCTTCCATATGAGTTGATTAGGATCTCTTTTATGCATCATCCTCTTTACTACTACTAATCTTATTACTACTACTAATTTTGTGTTAGGTATTTGAAGAAGCAAGTGTTTAGGCACAATATAAGTACAAATTTATTTATATATAATTATTATGTCAAATAGTAGAAAAATCATACTCTACACTCATGAATAATTATTTTATCTATTGAAGATAATGGATAAAAGTAAGCCAATACTAAATAATTTACAACCGTTCACATCTATTTCACCGATAAAAATATTTGTTCATAATAATATTAAAATATATGCGATACCTATGCGTCATATATTTTTAAGTTGATAAACAATTATTGGATATTAATCTATCAAACAAGCTAAAAATAAACCAGTGTTAAATAATAATATTGTGCCAATAGTGTTAAAAAAATATTAGTCTTATCAGATAGTTTGTCTTCAAAAATAAATAACATAAAATAACTATGTTGCTCCGTCATGCTCATTAGACTAATACATTTTATTAATTATTAGATATTAATATGTAACAATTTAAAATAATAAAAAATATAATTATCAACGATAAAAGAAAAGTATTTAAATAATTTAGTAGGGGAGGGAAGTATGCTAAATTTGCAGTTACTCGAGCGCTTTGGGATCTATTGGCTTGTGAAGAGTATGTCCTAAAACCAAAAAAAGTTAAGTTTTCCATTTTAGTGGGGACTTTCCATTTTTTAATTTAATTTTCAATTTCCAACAATCTTTTTTCCGATTATAGCGCCATCTATCTATAATTAGAAAAAATGTTTCGAATAAAAGTTGTTTATTTTTACGTAAATAATCCAAATCTGCAATAAAAATTGGTGGCTCCGATTTAAGATTTTAAAGTATCCCACCACTCCACCTTCGTGGGGGGTCGTATTTGGTGCCATTCGATAGATTTTTCAAAAATATTGAATACGTTTATTTTGCAGTTTTTCGATCTGATGTTCATTTCGCGAAATATCGCGAAATTCGTGTTTACAATTTTAAATTTACCCCCACGCCTCTCCGTGGTAGGTCGTGTTTAGTATCATTCGATAAATTTTTGAAAAATAAATAACAAGTAATTTTTAGTTTTTCGATTTGACGTTTATTTCTAGAAATATTCGCTTTTTTTGTAAAACTTTGTGACTCCCCCATTTCCTTACGCTCTGCTCAAATTGTCAGATTTTTGAAATATACACTCTTTTGCATGTACTTAACTTACCTTATCTTAATATGACGATTTCGAGTGTTTCTAAGGATAGATTTTTTTCAGGCCCCCTTAACGAACTCCCCTGTGTTAAGATCCAATATAATATGGTCGAGGGAACAAGGTTTCTCCCCATATGATAATCTGACGCGGTCGAGTAACTGCAAAAATCCCCGCTTGGGCTCCCCTACCAATAGGAAAAGACCGATGATACTCGGTCTTATTTTTCTAGTACATAGTGAAATATTAGAACACCACGAAACTTAAATAATGAATAATTGACCTGCACGTTCTCCGAATATGAGTCCTTTAGACAACGTTTGGGGCTATTTGGGAAATGATAACAAACAATAAATAAATTAGAGCAACTAACAAATACTGTATTTCAAGAATGAGTCGCAATGTCTCAATATTTTGGGCAAAACTTTATAAGTGCAATTTATAAGAATAGGCAATGACCGATATAAGATTAATCTTTAATTGACTAACAATAATGACTAACGTTAAAGATTATTAGTGTATATCAATACATCTAAAGTTTAAAACCAACAGATTTTTTACTTACTTGATCTAGTAGAATGGAATTTGGTATTTGTTTATGAAGAGCATGAGCTTTTCCATACATTCCATTTTCACTTGTATATGGTGCTCCCATTGGTACTCTTACGACTTGTCCACCAAACGCTTTAATGAGAAATTCCTTCTCCATTGAATACTTGTCCGGTAATACCACGATGCATTTGTAACCTTAAGTGAAAAACGTGTTAAAGCTATAGTAAAGTACAGTCATCAATATAAAAGTAATTGCAGTTTGTCTTGGTTTGGCATTTATAAAATTTCCAAAAGATACTTGAAAAATGAAAAAACTTAAAAAAATCATTTTCGGCAGTAGAAATGTTGAAAAAATTACCTTTAATTGATGATGCCCAAGCTAATGCGACGCCTGTGTTACCAGAAGAAACTTCAATAATTGTTGCACCAGGTTTCAGGATTCCACTTCTTTCGCCGTCTTCAATGCATCGAATCAGCATACGGTCTTTTATTGATCCAACTGGGTTTAGAAATTCGCATTTTCCATCTATATACAAGATAACATATTATATATTATATACAGGGTGTTTGGTAAAGAATGGGCCATAGCTTAACCTTAGATTGCCGAGCTTAAAATAGGTCGATTTAAGCTAACTTACCTTAGTACAAAAGTTGATAATAACCGAAATACAGGGTGTCAAAGTTAAACTTTTATTTTATTTATTTTTGAATATTTCCTGACAGGCATGGGACAACAACACGAAATTTGGTAAGTAGGGCTGGTATTGTACAGTCTACTAAATTATGTTAAACAAACGTTTCTGGCTACTACCAGAGGCGTACGACGGGGGAACGTGAATGATTGACCCTTCCCAAATTCTATGCATCCGGCGGAATTCCTATTTTAGTGCAATTTTTTGATTCTCCAATACTTTCTATGTAAAAACATACTCTTCTTTCGTAACGATAAACCCATTAGTTTTCAAAATATTTGAATCTAAGAACGAAGGAGAATACATTAATCAAAATAAGTGTGCCTTTTCATTTTTAACTTCAAATATCTCAAAAACTAATGACCTTATCGATACGAATAAGGAGTATATTATTTGCATAAAAAGTATTGGAGAATCTAAAAATTATGCTAAAATAGCAGTTTCATCAGTGGCGTAGAATTTGGGAAGGGTCAACCATTCACTTTCCCCTGTCGTACGCCTCTGGTATTAACCACAAACGAATATTTAACATAATTTAGTAGGGTGTACCTACAGTGCCTACACTTTCTGCCAAGTATCACACGGATATGTCAAATTATTTTAAAGTATTCTTTTTTTAAAATAATTTATTCTTTATTTAAAACTTTAAAAATTATGTGTGCCCGGTACTATAAAGCTATTTAACATATCCTTATGGTACTTGGCAGAAAGTGTAGGTACTGTACACCCTACAAAATTATGTTAAACAAAATCGTTTGTGGTTAATACCAGAGGCGTACGACAGGGGAAAGTGAATGGCTGACCCTTCCCAAATTCTACGCCACTGATGAAACTGCTATTTTAGCATAATTTTTAGATTTTCCAATACTTTCTATGCAAATAATATACTCTTCATTCGTAACGATAAAGTCATTAGTTTTCGAGATACTTGAAGTTAAAAATGAAAAGGCACACTTATTTTGATTAATGTATTATGCTTCTTCGTCTTTAGCTTCAAATGTCTCGAAAACTGATGGCTTTATCGTTACGAATGAGGAGTATGTTTTTTACATAGAAAGTATTGAAGAATCAAAAAATTGCACTAAAATAGCAATTCCGCCAGTGGCGTAGAATTTGAGAAGAAGGGTCAACCATTCATGTTCCCCCGTCGTACGCCTCTGGTAGTAGTCAGAAACATTTTATTCCTGTGGTGATGTTGACGGAATTAATTGAAAACAATAAAAATAAATGTAACAAAACGAACGGTAAATATTTTATTTATTTTGGTAACAAAAAGGCGTTTTGTTTAGTTCTCGAAAGGGTATGTTGTTAGCGACCAGGGGTGTGTCTACCTCGTGCGGATGCTGGGATGAACTGCCTCCTTCGAACCCCACTTATCATGTCGACTCATTTTGCGGTTTTAGATAATGACCAGAAAAGCCATAAATTCTGCCTCTGCATTTTAAGGATGAGAAACTTTTATGGATTTCAAGAATGACGAGTGTGGCACTCTGTGGGCATCGTAATCAATTAAATGTTTCTTTGAAAGAAACATTAATCTTATACAATCTGTTTAGGATAACATTTCGTTTCGTAAAACGTGTCTAGACCGGGCAGTATCGTCGCCCCCGCTAGCGCAATTATTCCGATTCGATTTTTTTGCACAAACTTACTCAAAAAGAGGTCCTTATAACATATCCACAGGGTGCCGGGCGGTGCCGTGGTCGAAAAATGTTTTAAACAATTTTTTTTTAAACAAATTCACAAAAATAATTTTTTTATTTCCAACAATTTTTTTAGATAATTTGGGTCATTCTGAGCAAAAAAGGTCTCTTGTCTTTTTCTCTAAAATTGACTGTTGTCGAGTTATACGCGATTAAAAATTTGAAAAATGCGAAAATGGCCATTTTCAAGGCTTCATAACTCGATCAAAAATGATTATTATGAAATTCAAAAAGTGACAAAATCAAGATTCAAATACCTTCTTCAGCTTTCTGAAGAGATTTTTGTCATTAATTTATTACAAAGCTGTTATTTTTAGTTATTAACAATTAGCGCTATAGTCCAACTGTATCGTCGCCCCCGTTAACGGAACTATTTCGATTAGATTTTTTTGCATAAACTTACTCAAAAAGAGGTCATTATAACATATCCACAGGGTGCCGGGCAGTTCCGTGGTCGAAAAATTTTTTAAACAATTTTTTTTAAACAAATTCACAAAAATAATTTTTTTATTTCCAACAATTTTTTTTTAGATAATCTGGGTCATTCTGAGCAAAAAAAGGTCTCTTGTCATTTTTCTCTAAAATTGACTATTGTCGAGTTATACGCGATTAAAAATTTGAAAAATGCGAAAATGGCCATTTTCAATGCTTCATAACTCGATCAAAAATAATTATTATGAAATTCAAAAAGTGACAAAATCAAGATTCAAATCCCTTCTTCAGCGTTCTGAAGAGATTTTTGTCATTAATTTATTACAAAGCTGTTATTTTGTAACATTCCTGTTTTCTGTGAGAAAAATTTCTCACGTGTGTTCAAAATTTTTCTGATGGGTGAGAGGAGTGTGTAACGTTACAAACGTCACATCTTTGATATTTTATTTTTAAATAATTATTTTATCTTATTTTCTTTAATATTTCATTAATAATTATCTTCTTCTATTTGGTTTACCCATTTCCCCCTTTAAAAATTGGTTGGCGCTCTTTTATTATCCTCTTTGATTATCATGTTATTATCCTTTTTTATTATCTTCTATTTAATATATCTCTTTTTATTTAAATCATCATACTGAACATACCTCGTATATTCATACTCTCCAAATATCTGTATTTTCAATACGGAACATGCCGCTACTTCATAGTACTTGGTTGTCATTTTAAACGTCGTTTTCAATGACAGTGTCACTTCATCGACTTGACCCCCTACTCCCTGACATACACTGGAAGGGAAAAATTAATCCTTAAAAAGGCATGTAATTCGAAAAATAAATCATTTCTATTTCAACAAATCATCTTCCTCTTGGGGTGAGTTAGACATAGTTTTTTTTAATAATTTCTTACAGTAATTATATTTCTCCATCTAACAGTTTTTATATTGTTTTTATCTAACCTAACTTCCAATGTCAGACCATGTGTTCTGATATTTTAGTTTCATTATCTTTTAATTTACATGTATGCACGTTTAGTAATCAGAATTTTAACTATTCTCATCTAAATTTCATTTGATTTATTCTTGTCATCTGCTACTCTTTCTGACGATTAGAACGGCAGATGGCACACGTTGGTTTTTCTTCTTGATGATTGATATGTGTCTCTATTTTATAGTTTTTTGGAAAGAAACCACTTTTCTCCCTCCGGGAGTTTCAACAACCCTCAAATCGCCGGCGATACAACAACGAGGACCATGTCATCAGGGCTGCAACCACATAACCAAAACTGCAACGACCAACATCCGTAGGCCTGGTGGAATACAACACCTACAACCCCAGAGCCCGTTGCAGAACCAGCAGCAGTACCATACGACATCAAGAAGATACCATCAGCTACCAAAAGCCATAAGTATAATCCAGAATTGTTAGTTTTTGGCAAGAATTTGAATACATTTGTTAATGCAATTTACTAAGTCATTTTATTTATTATATCTCTATGAACAATAAACATGATTAAGTTAAAAACTATGTTTTGTTTGCTTCCATTCCAATTTTCATAGTTCATATCTGAGGTTAGGACAAGACGAACATACACCTGAGTGACTGAGCTAAGCTAAGGGTGTGACGATGGCTATCTTAGTTGATTGAGGTAATATTTTCGAATATTATTTCAATTAGCTGGGGTAGTCCATCGCTTTTTCGTTTCACTGGCGCCCCACGTTGGGCGCCAAAAGTGAGGCGATAAACTACCCCAGATAATTGAAATAATACTCGAGAATAATATTTCAATCAACTATGATAGCTATCGTCTACCCTAGAATAGCTCAATCTCCCAAGTTGTGAGTCCACCTTGTCCTAATCAAAAACATGAACAATGAAAATGCAGAATGGAGCAAACAAAACAATAATATTTAACTAATCATGTTTATTTTTCATAAAAGACATAATTAAAGTATCAAAAAAATAATTTACAAGACCTTGCCGAAACTTTACAGATCAGAGATTATACTTATCGATGGCACTTGGTATCTGTCTGCAGGTTCTTGGTGTCTTGCTGTTGTTCTGCAACGGGCTCTGGCGACGTGGATGTTCTGGCCACCAGGCCTACAGGTGTTGGTTGATGGTGTGGTGTCTATGCTAAATTACTGTAGCATCGCCGGCGATATTGGGGGCTCCAGGTTCAGGGAGTCCTCCCACGAGGTGAAGGGTTGTCAGGTGAAGATTCTTATTTGTCCAGAAAACTAGAATACATACAGGTACATTAGACACCAAGAATAAATGAAAGATATCCTTGCCATTCCAAGAAATAATCCAGAAATGTTGCAGAAAGGCAAGGTTAAACAGAATGAATAGTGTAAAATAATGTTAGTAGTTAAATAGTTGTGGATTACTACACACATATGAAGATAATAGATAATATAAAAAATTTTACCATGTGGTACAACAATAAAAAGTACGAAAAGTAAGGTTAGATAGGAACATAAAAAAAAATTACGGAGATAGGCTTAGAAAAATGTGTACATTTATATTTAAACACTTACCCCAATTAAGAACGTCTGTTTGAAAATGTGGCTATGAGGCCAGACATTGCCTTAAGTAGATTTTAGAATTAAAATAAAAAATATTCTTCATTTTGACAAAGAGAAGGGTTCACTTGACATTGACAGAGTTGGTGAGTGGGGGCTTAAAATTTGAAAGAGAAACGACAGTGCGAAGTCACTGTCATGAACCACAGAACGATTGAATAAGAATGTGAATTCTGAGATAGAACAAGAATGTTGAGATATGCCTATAAATACCGGAAGAGGGCGCCAACCAATTTTTAACGGGAAAAAAGGTAAAACAAATAGAAGAGGATTATTATTAAAGAATTATTAAAGAAAATAGAATAAAATAATTATTTGAAAATAAAATAGCAAAGATGTGACGTTTGTAACGTTACAATTTTTAGTTATAACAATTAGCGCTATAGTCTAACTGTATCGTCGCCCCCGTTAGCGGAACAATTTCGATCAGATTTTTTTGCACAAACTTACTCAAAAAGGGGTCCTCATAACATATCCACAGGGTGCCTTGCGGTGCCGTGGTCGAAAAATTGTTTAAACAATTTTTAGACCACGGCACCGGCCGGCACCCTGTGGATATAGTTTGTGCAAAAAAATCTAATCGAAATATAATGACAAAAATCTCTTCAGGACGTTGAAGAAGGTATTTGAATCTTGATCTTGTCACTTTTTTAATTTCACAATAATAATTTTTAATCGAGTTATGAAGCCTTGAAAATGGCCATTTTCGCATTTTTCAAATTTTTAATCGCGTATAACTCGACAACAGTCAAGTTTAGAGAAAAATGACCAAAGACCTTTTTACTCACAATGATCCAAATTATCTAAAAAAAAAATGTGAGAAATGAAAATAATATTTTTGTAAATTTTTATTTAAAAAAAATTGTTTAAAAAATTTTTCGACCACGGCACCGCCCGGCACCCTGTGGATATGTTATAAAGACCTCTTTTTGAGTAAGTTTGTGCAAAAAAATCGAATCGAAATAGTTCCGCTAACGGGGGCGACGATACAGTTGGGCTATACCGCTAATTGTTAATAACTAAAAATAACAGCTTTGTAATAAAATAGTGACAAAAATCTGAAGAAGGTATTTGAATCTTGATTTTGTCACTTTTTGAATTTCATAATAATCATTTTTAATCGAGTTATGAAGCCTTGAAAATGGCCATTTTCGCATTTTTCAAATATTTAATCGCGTATAACTCGACAACAGTCAATTTTAGCGAAAAATGACAGGAGACCTTTTTTGCTCAGAATGACCGAAATTATCTAAAAAAAAATTGTTGGAAATAAAAAAATTATTTTTGCGAATTTGTTTAAAAAAAATTGTTTAAAAAATTTTTCGACCACGGCACCGCCCGGCACCCTGTGGATATGTTATAAGGACCTCTTTTTGAGTAAGTTTGTGCAAAAAAATCGAATCGGAATAATTGCGCTAGCGGGGGCGACTATACTGCCCGGTCTAGTCCCTCTTTAGCATCTGCTCTGTATTTACATGTGAATTTTGAATGACTAATGTTGTTTCGTTTTTGAGAAAAAATAATTAAAAATTAAGAAAATAAAATTAGCAGAAATAGTAATTATAGCATATCGCTATAATTTGTTTAACATAATTTTGTAGGGTATACAGTACCAGCACCACTTACCAAATTTCGTGTTGTTGTCCCATGCCTGTCAGGAAATATTAAAAATAAATAAAATAAAAGTTTAACTTTGACACCCTGTATTTAGGTTCTTGTCAACTTTTGTACTAAAATAAGTTAGCTTAAATCAACATATTTTAACCTCGGGAATCTAAGGTTAAGCTATGGCCCATTCTTTACCAAACACCCTGTATATTTATGAACACCCTGTATATTTTATAAGTATAGCATCAATAACAAATTATGAAAAAATACAAAGATTGCTCTGGATAGGTAACCTTATAACAATGGATAATAACACAACACCTAATAGAACGCTTAGTGGATGTATGTTAGGACATGGTATGAAGACCGAGGAAGAGCTGGATATACGAAGTAAGAATGGATGCTAAAGAAATATTGAGGGTGGATAACTGAAGGAGAGCAGCCAAGGAAAGGGTTGCTTGGAGGCGAATCCAGAGAGAGGCTATGGCCCGATTTGGGTTATAGCGCCGTAGAAGAGAGAAGATAATATTCTTGCCAATTAGTTAGTCTCTGTCCACTGCTGCTCTAAACAAAGATGTTGAATCAAGGCCGGTCCAGTCTCTGATATTTCTAAGCCATAAAATCTGGCGCCTACCGGGACCCGGTTTTCCTTCAATTTTACCCTGGATGATCAGTTGCGCGGAACGGTACTTTTAGTTTCTTATTATATGTCTCAGGTAGCTAACTTATCTAACTTTGATGATCTTTAACAGCTCTCTCTCTCTCTCTGTACCTATTCTCATCAGAACATTTTCGTTGGTGGTGTGGGTTGTCCAAGTTATTTCTAAGATTCTTCTATAAAGCCAGAGTTCAAAGGCTTCTAATTTATTCATCAGTGTTATGTTAAGCGTCCAGGCCTCCGTTCCATGCAAAAGTATTGACTATACATAGCAATGCAGAAAACGACATCTAATGCTGATATTAATGCTACTTTACCTAATAGCTTTTCATAAAATAAGCTGTTACAAAATAAGTTTTTCGTTTTGATAAAGCCTTGTCGGGCTAACTCTATTTTCGCTCTTACTTCTTGTTTATAATTATAATCTAGTTGATTGTAGAACCAGCAGGCAAGATATTTCTATTGGTTTACGTATTCAAGCTGTTGGTGATTCACATTTATTGGATGGGGTAAATTTTCGTTGATATTTTCATAACTTTGGTTTTCGCAGTATTGATCTTTACACCCATTTTTTCACAACTCTCAGTAACTCTATTTAACAGTATCTGGGCACTAGGGTCCGAATCAGTCACTAAAACAGTGTCATCTGCATAGAGGATATTGTTTTCTCTTTAACCGTTTATCCTGATTCCTTCTAAAGAGTGCGATATAGTGTTCTCTAATATTACCTCAGAGTAGACATTAAATAATATCGGTGATAGCACACAACCCTGTCTGACACCTCGTTGTACTTCAATTCGCATTGATGTGTTACCATTGGTCTTTATGATTGCTGTCTGATTCCAATAAATAGCTTATATAATTTTAGAACCTCTTTTGTCGACGCCGATGTCATTGAATATTTCTATCAAGGTCCTGTGTTGCACCTGGTCGAACGCTTTTTCAAAATCTATAAAACAGACAGAAAGGTCTGATTGTTGATCTTTGCACCTTTGTGCCAAAGTTCGAAGACAGAATATTGCTTCTCGTATCCCCATACCTTTCCTGAAGCCAAATTGTTCTTGACCGGTGACCTCGTCTCATCTTCTATGGATATAACCTGAATATAATAAATATAACATTTATTATACAAACGGGACATTACTAGCCCGATCAAAGAACAATCTGACCCCAAAAAAAATAAAGGAAGGATGAAAATTTGGGAATGCTGAAATTGTCTATTATTATATAAGAAAAAGTTTACAATTCTACATCCCCTCCATTTTACAAAAATTGAGGGGAATACCTCCTCTCGAAGATGAAAAAAATACATTCAAAATAAGACCGGAATTGGATAAAATGACTAATTCTAAACAACTTTTCTTCTATCGAGTTTTTTCACTAAGTCAATACTTTTCGAGTTATTTGCGAGTGAATATGTTCATGTTTAACAAAATAAAACATGTTTTTGGACGGTTTTCTGAGATAACTCAAAAAGTAAGTATTTTAGCGAAAAAAATATTCTTAGCAAAAATATAGCCCATAAAAAATTGAAAAAAATGGTGTATACATAAGGTCTGTAGACCCAGTAGAAGCAGAGTTGTAGGTAATGAAAAGTAGGTTCTTCTTCGTCAAATTCCAAATCGAATATTTCAATATGAAATAACCCAAAATCGGAGCACTTTTAGGGGAAAATTCATTTTAACTTTTTTAGAGTTTTTAAAAAAGGTTTATTTTTGTTTTTTTTTGTTTTTTTGTGAATTTGATGGCCTTGGCTGAGCCAATTAGCCAGACATTTTATTTTAAAAACAAATATTTTTTTTTCAATCAGAGGAATTTTTTTGTATTTTTAACTCTAAATATATGTACATTATTTTGAATACATTATTTTGGATGTAAATATTTTTTTTTGTATATATTTATTTTTTTTTGTATATATATGTATATTTTTTCATATATATTTTTAATATGTTTTTTTTTTTAATTGTTTTTTTTTACTACGCTAAGACATAAACCCGATTCAACTTCGCGGAGGTTTACATCTTCGTAGTTTTTTTTTCTTCGTTTTTTTTCTCTCTTTTTTCTCTTTTTTTTACTCTTTTTTTTTGTTTTTTTTTTTCTCTCTTTTTTTTCTTTTTTTTTTCAATTATGATATACAATAATTACTTAAATCTAGAGGGTTAAAAAAAATAACAACAAAACAAACATGTTTGTTTTGTTTTAACAAACATGCCTGTTTTGTTTTAACAAAATTACTTAAATATAGGGTTAATTATATTGCTACAATTTATATTTACAGTTTTTGATATGCTCGTAAATTGTTTTTAATATATTAATATCTTCAGAAAAAATCAAATTGTTTAGGTAGACGGGAAGTGGAATTTTTAAAATATTATTTTTGTTTAAAAAAACTTGTAATATTAAAAGTAAGTGAATTACGCTCAAAATATTGTTGGTCCCTTTTATTTTTTGGTAAAAAAATCGAGAAAATCACCCCTTAATTAGCATTACATATACATTTTAACATTACCACTTCACAAGTTACTTTGCCTATGTATTATTTATATGATCTGTAAGTTTCATCGGTTCAAAGTGCTTCGTTTTGAAAAATAGTTAAAATGGCTTGAACGAGTAACTAATCACGAGTTTAGGCAAATTTTGAACAGCCATAGCATAACCAATTTTTGTCTAACAAGAAAACAAAAAATCAAAAATATTCAGAAAAGCAAAACGTACATTTTATTACTCTTTGAGATTTTTGGTATTCCTAATTGTTTTTAAGTTAATTCCATAAACAATTACGATTTTTTCAAAATTAAAAAAAAATGTTTTATTTTAAACGCAATTTTTTCCAAAACTGAGCACTTTGAACCAATGAAACTTATAGGTAATATAAACAATACTTAAGTTAAGTAACCTGTAAAGCGGTAACGACTAATTTTATTTGAGAAGCTAATTAAGGGGTGATTTTCGCCATTTTTTACCAAAAAATAAAAGGGACCAACAATATTTTGAGCGTAACTCACTTACTTTTAATGTTCGAAGTTTATTTAAAAAACAAAAATAAACCTTTTTTTAAACACTTTAAGAAAGTTGTAATGAATTTTCCCCGAAAAGTGCTCCGTTTTTTGGTTATTTCACATTGAAATATTCGATTTGGAATTTGACGAAGAAGAATCTACATTTCATTAGCTGCAACTCTGCTTCTACTGGGTCTGCAGACCTCACGCATACACCATTTTTTTCAATTTTTATAAGCTATATTTTTACTAAGAATATTTTTTTCGCTAAAATACTTACTTTTTGAGTTATCTCCGAAAAACCGTCCAAAAACATATTTTTTTTGTTAAAAATGAACACATTCACTCGCAAATAACTCGAAAAGTATTAACTTAGTAAAAAAACTCTATAGAACAAAAGTTACTTCGAATTAGTCATTTTATCCAATTCCGGACTTATTTTGAACGTATATTTTTTCACCCCCGAGAAAACTTTTTCACCCCGTATTTTCCAATTTTTGTAAAATGGAGGGGATGTAGAATTGTAAACTTTTTCTTATATAATATGTAATAGACAATTTCAACTACCTATTGCCAAATTTTCATCCTTCCTTTATTTTTTTGGAGGTTTTCGTAAAATTTTGCGTTCCTGATCGGGCTATACGGTGTTGCGGCTACCACATTTGAACTTGAAGCTATTCTTCAACTACTAAATGATCCATTATCAAAAATACATATCATCGAAGAATTGGCAAAAATTATAAAGCATATCATAGCTTAGGAAGAAAGAATTAGAAAAATCTGGATATCTGAAAAGGTGGATATGATAATAGAAGAACCAATAGAGTCAATTATAACTTCTTTCGGCAATAACGAATGTAGTGATGATGCTATCTAATCTTAAGAGAAATACGTTTTTATTTTAAGCCGGTCTTTTATTTGTAAAAGAGGGTATTTAGCCCAGTAAATGACCGCTTTGAAGTGTAATTTTTAGGACCAACTCCAAATTGCGTGAAAAATTTGGAATTAGGTTCTAGTTCTACTTACACACCTCTTTAAAGTTGGACTTGTGTTGTTGGTTGCTTTTACTTGGGTTGTGAAAGTCAAACCTTCTCGGGGGTAAAAAATGCGCGTTTAAAATAAGTCTGGAAATGGATAAATTGACTAATTCTAAGCAACTTTTATTCTATAGAGTTTTTTTAATAAGTCAATACTTTTCTAGTTACTTGCACGAGGAAATGTTTATTTTTCAACAAAAACAAAACACGTTTTCATGCGGTTTTTCGCAAATAACTCAAAAAGTAAGTACTTTATCGAAAAACTATCCTGTAGCAAAAATGTAGTATATAAAAAAAATTAAAAAGATGGTATATTTATAAAGTCTGCAGAATCGGTAAAAAAAAAGCTGTTGCTCATGAACAATACGTTTTTATTCGTAAAATTCCAAGTAGAATATTTCAACACAGGCGGAATATTCAACATTCCGCCTAAAACTGTGTTTTTTTGTTGAAAAATAAACATTTTCACTCGCAAATAACTCGAAAAGTATTGAATTAGTTAAAAAAGCAATAGAATAAAAGTTGCTTAGAATTAGTCAATTTACCCATTTTCGTAGGTACTTATATTAAATATATGTTTTTCAACCCCCAAAAGGGGTGACTTTCACCCCTCAATTAAAATCAATCAGCAACGGCACAAGTTCAAATTTGAAGTGGAGTGTAAGTAGAATCTAAATCCAAATTTTCATGAATTTCGGAGATGACCCTGATTATTTCATTAATAGGAGATTCTGACCAATAGAAAGCTACAGAAATAAAAATTAAACTGAAAATTCCACACCTGTAATTTTGAACCAATCAAAATACGTTATTTTGACAGATCACCATGGCAACGGAGGTATTTTATCGGAAATTTTTTGCTCGTGGGGTACCCAACAGCGAATTATAGTGGAAATTTTTTGACGTTTACAATAACAAAACATTTTTGACAGACTGGTTTTTATTTGTTTACATAATTTAGTTTTGATTCATTTTCTATCACTTGTAGTTACTCAAAACTTATGTAAAATTGAAGAATATACTATTTTCTATCTTGAAATGGTATTCCCATGCAACTACAATGAGTAGAAATTACGAATTTGAAAGCCTAAATAATTGCTGACAAAGCTATGGCGCGCTATTAATCTGTTCATGCAGCTTTGGATTTTCAAATGCAAATTTGGTGTGGAATTTTCTTACCGAATACCATGCGAAGTCAAATTAATATCCGGAAATTTTTTTTGATCATGAATATTTTTAGAAAATTTCCCTCGTCTGCGACTCGGGAAATTTTCAAAATATTCATGATCTCAAAAAAATTTCCGGAAATAATTTGACCTCTAGTGGTATTACTAGTGATAATTTTTGATAATTTTCCGTCGTCAAGTATACTACGTCAGATGTCCTTCGTTGCTATGAAAAAATACATTCAGTGACATAAATGACAATTAATGTTTTAAAAATTATAAAAGTGATGACTTTCAACCGTCAAATATTTATAACCACTGTGTGTTTAATTGTACTAATTTGTACTTACATAAATAAATTACAATAAAATTTTGGTTTTCAACAGTTTTATTCATGAAATAATCGCAACAAATTGCACTCGATCTCTAAAATTAATATAGAATTTTCGTGACACATAAAAAACTGTCAAAGTGTCACTCGGGAAAAATTCAATAATTTTAGAGCTCTTGTGCAATTACTACTGATTATTTCATTCATAAGAGATTCTGACCAATAGAAAGCTACATAAATCTAAATTAAATCGATTATTTTTTAATGATTTTAACTTCCAACCGTATAGTAAGATATTTGATCACGTGTTTAATTCTGTCCAATCAGATTAAAATTATACTGAGAATTATCTATTGTAGAAAATTACCAATAAATTTTTTTAAGTAGATTGTTTCTGTTTAATGGCAACCAGTTTCCTACTTTTGAAAACTGTCACATTTAAGAAAATATCCATAATATACGTATTAAAAAATAATTTTACGAATATCACACGACAGTAAGAATAAATAAGAAAATAATGCTTCATTTTTACTCAAATTTGTTGTCAATGGGCAATAGCCACTCGAGCCCTGCGGGCTCTCGTGTCTATTGCCAGACAACAAATTTTCGAAAAACTGTCGCATTATTTTCAATTTATTTTCATTCTCTTGTGATATTATACCCGATTATTTTTTAATGATTTTAACTTCCAATCGTATAGTAAGATATTTGATCACGTGTTTAATTCTGTCCAATCAGATTAAAATTATACTGAGAATTATCTACTGTAGAAAATTGCCGATAGAATTTTTTTAAGTAGATTGTTTCTGTTTAATGGCAACCAGTTTCCTAGTTTTGAAAACTGTCACATTTAAGAAAATATCCATAATATATTAAAAAATAATCTTACGAATATCACACGACAGTAAGAATAAATAAGAAAATAATGCTTCATTTTTACTCAAATTTGTTGTCATTGGGCAATAGCTACTCGAGCCCTGCGGGCTCTCGTGTCTATTGCCAGACAACAAATTTTCGAAAAACTGTCGCATTATTTTCAATTTATTCTCACTCTCTTGTGATATTATACCAGATAATTTTTGATTTATTTCATTCATAGGAGATTTTGACCAATAGAAAGCTACAGAAATCTAAATTAAATCGATAATTTTTGATAATTTCCTGTCGTCAAGTATATTACGTCAGATGCAAATCGTTGCTACGAAAAAATACATTCAGTGACATTAATGACAATTAATGTTTTAAAAATTTAAAAGTGATGACTTTCAACCGTCAAATTAATATTTATAACAACTGTTTGTTTAATTGTACTAATTTGTACTTACATAAATAAATTACAATAAAATTTTGGTTTTCAACAGTTTTATTCATGAAATAATCGCAACAAATTGCACTCGATCTCTAAAATTAATATAGAATTTTAGAGCTCTTGTGCAATTACTACTGATTATTTCATTCATAGGAGATTCTGACCAATAGAAAGCTACAGATATCTGAATTAAATCGATAATTTTTGATAATCTCCCATCGTTAAGTATGTCAGATGCCCTCCGTTGCTACGAAAAAATACATTCAGTGACATTAATGACAAATGTTTTAAAAATTATAAAAGTGATGACTTTCAACCGTCAAATACATATTTATAACAACTGTGTGTTTAATTGCACTAATTGGAACTTACATAAATAAATTACAAAAAAATTTTGGTTTTGAACAGTTTTATTCATGAAATAATCGCAACAAATTGCACTCGAACTCTAAAATTAATATAGAATTTTAGAGCTCTTGTGCAATTACTACTGATAATTTCCCGTCGTCAAGTATATTACGTCGGATGCCCTTCGTTGCTACGAAAAAATACATTCAGTGACATTAATGACAATTAATGTTTTAAAAATTATAAAAGTGATGACTTTCAACCGTCAAATTAATATTTATAACAGCTGTGTTAGTCTAAGAGCTAGAGCCGAAAAATCATCGTCATAAGTAATATGGAGTTTGGCATGTGAAATGTGTCTATTGTACATTGATAATTATGACCCCTTTCAGGCTGACACCTCAGTGGATACAGGAAGTAGCAATAAGGGAGGAAAGGGGAAAGTTAGTGTAGTCTTTAAAGGTTTTCACCTCCTATTTTGTTAAACCTCCATCGATTTGCATGAAAATTGGTAACTAGTTAGAACATACCTCAAGAAATAAAAATGATTTAGTGCCAACTTGCACTTTTACCCTGGGGGTACTTTTACCCTTTTTCCATTTCACAGGAAAAACTCCATATTACTTATGACGATGATTTTTCGGCTCTAGCTCTCCGTCTATGTGTTTAATTGTACTAATTTGTACTTACATAAATAAATTACAATAAAATTTTGGTGTTGAACAGTTTTATTCATGAAATAATCGCAACAAATTGCACTCGATCTCTAAAATTAATATAGAATTTTTGCCCTCGTGACACTTTGACATAATTAAAACTGTCAAAGTGTTACTCGGGAAAAATTCAATAATTTTAGAGCTCTTATGCAATTACTACTGAAAATTACACGGCATCGCAGTATTTTACATTCATTTACTGGGCTAATTAATATTTATAGTTTTTTCTATTTTGAAGTCATGTATAAAGACCACTTTAATACTCTTCCATAAAATCTTTGTTTTAATTATATTTCCATAATGAGTATAACTCAACGAAAGCTATTTATTACATATTAATGCTAATCAAGTCAAAAATATTTGTTTTACGTAATAATTATCTACACGCTGTTTATTTTTTATATAAATTGTGTTGCACCTTGCACCTGAATGAAAACAACTCTACGTTTTTAAACCATTGTTTACTTTTCAATTAACCTATTAAATATCAGTCAAACTGATAACACAATAAAAATTAATTCGTCAAATGTTATTAACGTACTTACAGATTTCGCACTCTAAATTCTCAGCTTTTGGAATACCATTTAATTTTACCATAGGTGTTTTTCCTACAGCTTTGGCTATATTTGGAAGTACTTTGGATGGATAGGGCTTCCTGAAACGAATACACAAGATGAAAAACAATTTTCTCGAAACAGCTTCTTGAAAAAAGTTCGTAAAATATTATTAGGCGAAGCAATAATAGACCGGACAGTATCGTCGCCCCGCTAGATTTTTTGCACAAACTTACCCAAAAAAGAGGTCCTTATAACATATTCACAGGGTGCCGGGCGGTGCCGTGGTCGAAAAATTGTTTAAACAATTTTTTTAAACAAATTCACGAAAATAATTTTTTCATTTCGAACAATTTTTTTAGATTACTTTGGTCATTCTGAGCAAAAAAGGGCTCTTATCATTTTTCTCTAAAATTGATTGTTGTCGAGTTGTATGCGATTAAAAATTTGAAAAATGCGAAAATAGCCATTTTCATGGCTTAGTAACTCGATTAAAAATTATTATTATAAAATTCAATAAGTAACCAAATCAAGTTTCAACCCCCTTCTTTAAGGCCCTAAAGAGATTTTTGTCATTATTTTATTACAAAGCTGTTATTTTTAATTATTAACAATTAGCGCTATAGTCCAGATGTATCGTCGCCCCCGTTAGTGAAATTATTCCGATTCGATTTTTTTGCACAAACTTACTCAAAAAGAGGTTCTTATAACATATCCACAGGGTGCCAAGCGGTGCCGTGGTCGAAAAATTGTTTAAACAATTTTTTAAAACAAATTCACAAAAATAATTTTTTCATTTCGAACAAATTTTTTTTATAACTTGGGACATTCTGAGCCAAAAAGGTCTCTTGTGATTTTTCTCTAAAAATGATTGTTGTCGATATACGCGATTTAAAATTTGTAAAATGCGCAAATTGCCATATAACTAGACAACAATCAATTGTAGAGAAAAATCACAAGAGACCTTTTTTGCTCAGAATAATCCAAATTAAAAAAAATCGTTCGCAATGAAAAAATTATTTTTGTGTGGATGTGTTATAAGGACCTCTTTTTGAGTACTTAAGTTTGTGCAAAAGAATCTAATCGAAATAGTTTCGCCAACGGGGGCGACGATACAGTTGGATTATAGCGATAATTGTTAGTACTTAAAAATAGCAGCTTTGTAATAAAATAATGACAAAAATCTCTTCAGGACCTTGAAGAAGGGGTTTAACACTTGATTTGGTCACTTTTTGAATTTCATAATAATAATTTTTAATCGAGTTATTAAGACTTGAAAATGGCCATTTTCGCATTTTTCAAGTTTTTAATCACATATAACTCGACAACAATCAATTTTAGAGAAAAATGACAAGAGACCTTTTTTGCTCAGAATGAATGACCCAAATTATCTAAAAAAATATCGAAATAATAAAATTATTTTTGTGAATTTGTTTAAAAAAAATTGTTTAAACAATTTTTCGACCACGGCACCGCCCGGCACCCTGTGGATATGTTATAAGGACCTCTTTTTGAGTAAGTTTGAGTAATTTCGCTAGCGAGTGCGACGATACTACCCGGTCTATAAAGCACTAAAATCGGCCTTACCTCCGAAAAAAAAAACGAAAAGACGGATCTTAATAATTATTTTTGCATTCGATTCGCGAATGCGCCAGGAAACTTTGTGACCCCGAGCCATGATATAATATTGAAAAACTGCATACAAAAAATGCATTCTTAAAGTGTATCTCAAACACACAATAAAAAAATTCAGAACTCGTTAATTATCGGCGGAAATGAGTTCAATTTTGTTACTCGGGAGGTTTTTGGGGTCGATGTCGATGAAAACGAATATGACGTCGAAAATGATCTCCGGAGTACCTGGTGCCCAGGGTACCTACTGTTTACCTCGTCTTGTGGAGTTTTCGGCAAAAAATTTATTAAAAAACTTATACTTATTGCAAATTCATATGCAGGGTGGAACTCACTTTTATGGAATAAAATTATTTCTGTCCTTGTTTAAAAAAATTATAAAAATCACCGATACCTCTCGATTTTTATATGTAAATTTGCGCTTTTTAAACATCAAACAAATGTACAGGGTGATTCACGCAAGCAGAGCATAGTTCATAAGCTTTATTTTTAATGGAACACCCTGTATATTTTTATATTTTTAAAAGCTCGTTAACGACCTCATTTTAACAAAGTATATTATGTAGAGCCTGTTACGTATACTACAAGGTGAAACTTTAAAATTATTTATAATAATTTTGGTCAACAAATTAAATACAAAACCTAATATACTTAGTTTAACAAACTACAGCTCCCGGCAGAGCCGTGCGGTACATCTTTTCAATATGATGCAAGCATCAAGCATGGACGTATATTTATACGTCCATGGATGCAAGTCTTCGAAATGCCGCCCCTTAAGTATGATTGAAACTTAACTTTTATTTTTATTAAATGAACCTACACAAAATGAAGGACAACTTATATTTTAAAGACAAAACCTACTTTACATTAAATAACATTAAATAACATTTACAAAAATTACAATTTTGCCCTTATTTACTGACTTTAATTTTGGCAAACTCGTCAATCACATTGGTTAAAGTAGCAGCTAGTGAGGACTCTATTGAAATGAGTGCTATATTTTTTAGTTTTGTTTGTCTTATGGACTTTAGTAAATAGTTTTTAATAACTTTTAAGTTTGAAAAACTTCTTTACCCACTATAGCTACCGAGACAGGGAGTGTTAATAAAATTCTTAGTGGTACAACTAATTTGGGTATAAAGAAATTAGGTCATTTTGGCACAAACAGTTCAAAATCTCCAAACCTTAAAAAAAGTTTTCATGGAGTACGGTATCATTAGAGATATATCACGAAATTTTTCTAGAATATCATTTGACTCTATATATGATTCTTATTCTTTTTCTATTGAAAGTATCGAATGGAGATTCATACAATATTATTCTAGTGTTTTATCATCTATTTTCCTCCATTAAAAATATCATATAAAAATTTAAAATTTTTATTATGAGTTTCTAGAAGCGAAAATATGCCATTCAAAGAATTACTGGCAATGTCTAAAATATAGATGAACCATTATTTATTTTAAATTTATCTTCCTCTACTAAGAACTCATCCACAGATTTTTCGTAATCAAATTTGCGATTTTTCTCCTGACTCGAATTTCATTTTCAGCTGGAAATTCGGAACTTATATCAAGATTTTCTGCAATTCCATTAACAATAATTTTTATTTGGACTTAGACAGATTGTCTCTAACTTTTCATTTTTTTCTGTAGTTTCTGACAACATTTTTACACAATCTGACAAATTTATAGTTACATGTTACAACATCTTCGAGACTGAATTTATATGAAATAGCCAAATGCTAAAGAACAACACCGCATATAAATTTATAATTTTTAATTAGTAGTTTTTGCTAATCCTCGTGCTTTGACTTTAGTTTCTGGATCTTTGTTGATATCTTCTATTGTTTCGGATAAGACATCATATATTTTACAAAATTTAAATCTTAAAGATTTCAATGCATCTATTCGACTTGACCATCTAGTAAGAATCGACGGTTTTAGAGTTAGTTTGAAACATGTTTTTTCAGAACTTTCCAACGCTTTGTAGAACCAGAAAAAAGTGCACCTACAGTTCTTGTATAATACAAAAAAGGTTGTTGTTTCTATAGAAGAAGACGCTGCGTCAATTATGACTAATTTTAAAGAGTGACAAGTGCAGGGCACCAAAAGCGCATCGGATATTTTTCAAGTAGGTATTCTATTTTGCACACCCTTTCTTATTCCTTTCATATCGGTCCCGTTATCATAGCCTTGTCCTCTAAGCCATTCTTAACACTTTTACCAATTTATCAAAATAACTTCGGTTAAACCTTCACTGGTTGAATCACCAGCTTAAAAAAAAACAAAAAATCCTTCGATATTATATTTGTTCTGACAAGAATTAAAAGCGACAACTCTTATCGTCAATGCGAGCTGTTCAATATGACTTAATACGTCTGGGGTATAATCGGCGATTCTCGAAAAATATTTGGCGATTTTTGTTATTTCGACAATTTTGTTTAAGGTAATATTACCCATTAAACTTATCAATTCATCTTGCCTGCTGTTGCTTAAATAAATCACAAACCATGTATCAGACTCTCTTTGAACTATCGTGATATGTTCTTCCATTACTGGATTAAACCCAGAGAGTTATTTTACTAACTTTAAAAAGTTTCCATTATTAGGTAGAAACAAATGATCAGTTGTTCCACGAAAAGCTAAACATTGTGAAGCCAAAAGTCTAATTCTTTTCAAAACTTCTTTCCATTAATGTTGAATTATCTATTATTATATTAGATTTTACTGATTATGCCGCCCCCCTTGTGATGCCGCCTGATGCGGCTGCCTCACCGCATCATAGCACGGCACGGCCCTGGCTCCCGGCGGACTGGGACATTTCGCCGTCGCCGTTTCGCCGTCGCCATTTCGCCGTCGCCGTTTCGCCATCGAGCCACTTCGCCGTCGGCCGTTTTGCCGTCCAGCCAGTTCGCTGTCGGCCGTTTCGCCGTCGCCATCCCGGCATTGGTTAAGTTTACAAGAACGTGATAACATACTAACTTTTTTTATACTAAATGTCGCGAGAACATGATAACATACTAACTTTTTTTATACTAAATGTCAGTGTAAATAAAATGCTGATGTTGCTAGTAAAACCAAGTTATATTTTCGTATGCCAAGGATGTCACCATCTTACAATTTAAGGCAAATTGGGCGTCGATATTGTATTCTGTAAGATGGCCTATCTGTGCCACATGCTTCTTCATGTTTTGTGCTAAGTGGAAGAAGCTTATATACAAGTAATGATCATCCCGAAATTATAAGTACGAATGCTAACAACGAAATGGCGACGGCGAAATGGCTCGACGGCGAAACGGCGACGGCGAAATGGCTCGACGGCGAAATAATGTCCTAGACCCGGCTCCCGGAGTGAACCGTGGCCGATGAGAAACGCTGTCGTCGGTCGTACACCCACCTAATGACCTAAACTCTATGCAGAGGGGATTTCTCTGATCGGCCATGGTTCGCTCCGCGAGCTATAATTATATCTTTCTTCTGTCTTCTATTTAGCTTCTTCTTCTTCTTTTTTATGTGCCGTCTTCTACCGAAGGTTGGCGACCATCAAACGATAGGTTTCTCTGTTTTGTGCCGCATGTATTATGTTCGCAGCTTCTGGTATTTGAAACCATTCTCTCAAGTTTCTCAGCCAGGATTTCTTCTTTCTGCCCAAACATCTTCTACCTTTAATCTTGCCTTCCACGATAAGCTGTAGCAGACTGTACATATCATTACGGAACACATGGCCCAGGTATGACGCTTTCCTCCTTTTAACAGTTGTTAACAATTTCATCTCTTTACCCATTCGTCTCAATACCTCTGTGTTGGTCACTCTGTCTGTCCAAGGTATTCTCAGTATGCGTCGATACAGCCACATTTCTAGAGCCGCTAACTTTTTTATATTGGCTGCTGTTAACGTCCACCCTTCTACTCCGTAAAGTAGCGTAGAGAGTACGTAGCATTTCGTGGCGCGCCATCGGAGGTTAACGCTTAGGTTGCGGTTGCTTAAGAGCTTTCTCATTTTTATGAATTTGGATCTTGCTATTTCAATTCGGATCCTAATCTCTACGTCTGGGTCCCACTTATCATTTACTGTATATCCCAGATATTTAAATCGGTGTACTCTTTCAATACGTTCGGCTTCAATATTCAGGTCGATATGTTGAATGTTCTTTTTACTGATCACCATAAATTTAGTTTTCTTTCTATTGATCTTCAGTCCAAATCGGTTGCCAGTTGTATTTACTCTATTTAGCATCATCTGTAAATCTTCGATGTTATCGGCCAGTATAACAGTATCATCTGCATATCGAAAATTACTTATTGGTACGCCATTAATCTTGATGCCCTCATTGTACTCTTCCAGTGCCTCTAGAAATATTTGTTCCGTGTACAGGTTGAAAAGCATTCTATTTAGCTGATTTTAAAAATTACCATTATTTAAAATGTGATAAATAATTAATTTCAAAATTTCACCTGGTATTATTCATAATAGACCATACATAATGTACTTTTTTTGAGATAAGGTTATTAAGTAGCTTCTAAAACATAAAAATATACAGGGTGTTTCATTAAAAATAAAAATAAGGGACTATGCTAGACTTGCGTGGATCACCCCGCATTTTTAAATTTATGTTTCAAACGTTTTTTTATAATCTTCTAAAATAAGGACACAAACAATTTTATTCTATAAGTAGTGTTTTCCACACAAAATAATTACAAAATTTCATCCTGTAGATATTATCATTATCATATATCCTGTATTTATCCAATTTTTAAGCAAGCACATTTTAAAAATATAAAAATATACAGGGTGTTCCATTAAAAATAAAGCTTATGGAATATTCTAGGCTTACCTGAATCATTCTGTACATTTAAATGTATATTTAATAATTACACTTTTATAAAAAAGAACTTTTTTATAATAAAACGTTTTTACTATTTATAGGAGAGAATATGAAATAATTTGACGATATAAAAAAATTACACTATAATAAAAAAAGTACTTTTTATAATAACATGGTTTTGTTATACACAGGACACAACATGTTCCGAAAGAATAAAATATGAATTTTAGTAGGTGTATTAACTGTTAAAATTATAATTCCAAAAATTACACTAGTATAAAAAATTACTTTTTATAATACCACGGTTGTTTGAAATGGTATATTTAATAATTAACTTATAAAATATGAATTTTAAGTGTATCAACTTTAATTATTTATTAAAAGAATTAAAAAAAGATACGCAACAGCCGTGTTCGAACTAGGGAACTTTCGATCTGCAGTCTAATGCCACTGACCCACCATCAATTTGTAGATATCGATTTATTTAACCTACTTTAAAATATCATTGCATTTGTCACATTTTTAGTTTGAAATCAAAAAAATCGATTTATCCATACAGGGTGATTGATCAGTGGGGTAAAGCTCCTTAGATCCGTTATAGTAATAGATAGCAATAAAAGTTAATAATAAAAATTGTAGCCAACTTTTATTACAGATTGATAATAATCATTAATCGTAAATTGTCCGTTTTAGACAATTCAGTCATGGCTTGCCTAAAATTTGGATAGATTTAAACCCGTAATTAATAATTTGCTCTGAAAAATGAAAATATCTCGAAAACTAATAAATTTAGATATAGGGAATGTTATATAAAAATTAAAGTACGGTAATGGTACTTCGATAGTAATATAAAATACAGGGTGTTTCATTTAAAATTACTGAGAAAATAATGTATTTGCGATTTGACTCACCCTGTATTCAATATAAAGAAAATTAGCAATATCGATTATTTATGAAAATTTTGACAATATAAAAAAATATGGGATCAATAAACCATTGCCGTTGTGCGTCTTTTTATTTATACAGGGAGTTAAACGTGTTACGATTTTCATATAAAATTGGTTATAACTTTGTAAATGTTATAACCAATTTTATATGTATAACATACTTAACCTTTATATTTTTGTAATGCAGAAGTTAAGAAGATTTCGAATATAAAATAAAATACAGGGTGTTCCATTAAAAAAAACATAACTTTGATCTGTCACTATGTTATCGAATACCCTGTAACATTCTAACTAATTTTGTAATGTGAAGTTCAAAGTTGGCTACAATTTTTGTTACTGACTTTGATCGCTATCCATTACTATAATGGATCTACTTGGCGTTACCCCACTAATTAATCACCCTGTATAATAGCAGTTAAATATTGCATTGTTAGCTAGTTCTAAGCTATTCTGAAAATTTCAGTTACCTAGATAGCCTAGAACTATTTTTAAAATGGATTACAAAATTTGCGGAGTCCGTGACAACAACCAAGCCAAAACGTTTTTAAAAAGCGCACAGTTACATGTAAAAATTGAAGAGTATCAGGGTTTTTTATGATTTTTTAAAACGATGACCGAAATAATTTTATTCCATAAGTCAGTTTCACCATATGCTTTAATCATAATCGAACCATTAGAAATAGTGTAAATGACAAAATTTTTATTACCTAACTATTATTATCAGTTGTTTTTATAGTTCCATTACTGCAATCGTTATGTTCAAACAAAAACAGATTACAATTTGATTCATTGAATAATTTAAAAGTAGCATGCCACAAAAATAACTAGAGGACCATTATTAAAATATGAATATCTTACCAATCCCATTTGCTGTGTGGAGATTTTTCCGTTTTATAAAGATCCTTCGTCCATGGACACTTGGGGATTTTATCGGGAATAACAGCTTTTTCTTCTAGAGGCGATCTAAAAAGAAATCCTGCATCTTGTTCTTTTATTAGCTGAGACATGGTGGATGAATATTAAATTAACAATCAACTATCCAAACTCACAACACGTTTACACTGGTTATTACGAATACCAAAGATTCACTAATACTGTGCAGGAGTGTGAAAATGCCGGGCTTTTATTCCATATGATAAACTGATATCACTATCACTTGATCAAATCTATGAACTATTGACCGGACCAATTGCTATGATGAAGTTGCTAAAGAGAACTACAAACGCAAGGTGGGGGGTTTGTTTGTTATTGTTATGAGACTTAAGTACTTTAAGTTTACTTTAGTTTTTAGTATAGCCGAGAAACCCGATGATGACTCTCATACCGCATACTACTACTACTTAAGCTAAACTCGACGTTCACACGTTCAGTTTCATTCAAGGTTAAGCCGTTAAGCAGAGCGAGTTTTATCTTTGGATACGTATATGTATAAACATTTTTTTAACAGAAGTTTCCACAGTACCGGGTCACTGGGTGGATCAGAAGGCTACGAAATAAAATTACGATTTTAGCGTTGTATTTATTTAAAATTTTTATTTTTTTAATGTATTTTCTGCTTGATAAAAAGGTCTGTAAGTTCTTTTCCATTTCCTGCTCTATTTTTCTACCGGCAAATTTATTGAAGTTGTTTGTCCATCGCATTTGTTCCTTCCTTCTCCTCTAGACCAGCGGTTCCCAAACTGGGGGGCGGACCCCCCAATGGGGCGTAAGGACATGTCAGGGGGGCGCGACACAAATTGAACGTTAAATTAAATTTAGGTAGTCTTTCTAAAATTCTAAATTAACCGCTTGTTAAACCGTGTCTGTTAAAGGCAGCTGCTATTATTCTGGGAACGCAGAGTAAGCCAAAGTTATCTCAAATAACTCTTTCTAACAACACTGTGAAACGTCGCATTAATGATATGGCCGAAGACATAGTTGAAGCAGCAAAGCAAAACAATCTCCATTTTTTGCTATTTAGCTAGATGAGAGTACAGACATACCACTATGTTCTCATTTAACTGTTCTCTTTGGGCTAATTAGCAAAATACAAGGAAAAGTTATTTACCAGCTATTTTATTGCTGGAATCGAATCTTATGATTGTATATATTAATAATATAGGTATGCAAAGTCCGCAAATAGTGTGCTACTTTTTTGTAAACAAAATGGCGCCCGAAAATTGTGTTTTTTTTTAATTTTTGCTCTATAACTCCAAAGATTTTAACTTTACACCAAAAACACCCAAATAAAAATTCACCGTAATAAAATTCTGCATCGAGATGTGTTTTTCCCGATTTACTTCGACGAAAATTTTCCCGGAAAATGCGGGTTTTCCAGCAAAATCTTTAATTTTCAACTAAAATTTTAGATAAGTAATTGTTTATCAATAATTAAATAACTTGGTAATATAAATGTTCTTTTCGTATATATGATAATTCCAGAAGCCGATGGAAATTAAATGAACAGTTTAGCAACAATTGAATTGTTAATTAAAAATTTACGGTCGCTATAATAACCACAATAATTATTATACATAAGAATAGCTATGATTTTTGTATAAAAAGACACTGTACCTATCTAATGTACTTTACAGAATTGAAATTGCGGCTCTAAAATATCTAAGCGGCCTCAGGAATATTTTAAATTTATAAACATTTTTTTGGCTTACAAACAAATAGAATATCTCGGGAAATATTAAATTAAATTAAATTGTGGAAACGGTATTGGAAAAAAAGCGACAGGACGCTTCTTTTAAAAGAAAAAACATTTAATTGTGAGTAGTTCCTGAGATAAAACCGGTCAAAGTTGACCAGAATTTGCGGCAAATATATAAAAAATAGGATCAGGACCATCACCTTTTATTTTTGTCCTCTTTCTCCACACCCATTTTTATATCTTTAAAATACTCATAACATATATTATTATAATAAAAACTATCGATATTACGAGTGAAAATTGCCAAAAATAGCAAAATCCAATCAAAAATTAGTTTGGAGAAAAAATAATCTCAAAGTTCAAGATCGGTGTACGTTAAAAAATGCATTTCCTCGGCTTCCCATGGAGCAATTTTCTTCATTCTTTTTTGTTCCCAAGTAACTCGAATGGAGCCATCTAACTAACGCATTAGTAAATGTCAGACTTGCTTTTGTTTTGTTATAATAGATTAATTATAATAGTTTGTATCCCGACACCAATAGGTAGAAGGGAATTTGATTATATATATATATATATATATATATATATATATATATATATATATATATATATATATAATAGTTTGTTATTATAAATAATAGGTGTAAAGTGAAAATCTTTAGAGTTATAAAACAAAAATTGAAAAAAACACGATTTTCGGGCGCCATTTTGTTGCCTAAGATGATATCTACAACAATAACACATACTTTTTCAAACTGTTTAAACTAAAAATGTTGAGGAAGCAGACAAATATTATTTATTAAAGAAAAAAGAGAAAGAAAGCAATATTAAACTCATTTTCCTACATGCTTTGCAGAATAATTTTCCATTAATGTAAAGAAGCTGGGGATAGGTTCTGATCCGGGAATAAACCAGGCTAGAATCTTTCGGCATATTGCACTATTCACAAACAAAAGTGAGCGCCTGCCTATGGATCGAAAAATCCGAAAAGGTCGTCAGTTCGAATCTCACCAAGGTCAGAAATTTTTCGTTTATTATAAATTAATAAATAAAAATGGTTTCTGTCCTTGTGGGATCGGTATTCACCGGAGGGACCGCAGACGTTCGGATACAATTAGCGTCTCTTTGCAAAGATAATGACGTCGACTTTGCAAAGTAACAAGACACTTACTCAAGACACACACTACACATTACTCCCCTGAGTTAGTGATAAGTTATAGTCTAAAAAAACAATTATGAAATTGACTGGCCAGTTGGTTGTGAAAACCAGTGCCAATAAAACACAAAACACAAACACACACACAAACAAAAGTACTTTTACACAAAAACTAAACATTTGCATTGACCGACTAAAGGTGACTAATTTTACTGATTTACGGGATTTGATTTAAATCGTACTTAAACTTAGAGAATCGTAAAACTATGTTTAGAGGTTATGATGTTATATTCTCTTAACAATAAAGCATTTAACATCCTACAAACATTAGATGCACTTTGTGGGTAAAGATCGGGAGTTATCTCAAAAAAAACCGAAAAGGTAGTGAATGAGCCGACTTCAGGTACTTCTCGAAAAGATATGACAGCATGTGCGGGGGAATATTTTGTGTCAAATTAAAAAAAAAATTTAAAAAAATTTAAAAAATATTAAAAAAAATTTAGTTTGGACAAAAATGTTTTTAAATAGACACATAATAATAATATGCACGTTTCTTTAAAAATATGCAAAATTTGGTAAAGTTCTCAAATATGCGAAATATGCAAGCAATATGCATTTAGCATAAAATCCGCTCCCTACTAATAACAGCCTCGTTTCGTTAGTCCGACAACGTAAATATGTTAATTATGGTAGGGTACGTTTTGCGATTACAAAAGTCATAATTTTAATTTTTTAACGTTCAAATAATATTACCAGAGAACGGCAGTTCTCGTCAGTGGCGCACAACCCCAACAACAATACCCCTACTATACAAGCGACACTATATATACACGAAATTTTCGATTTTCTAAATCTGACAAAATTGAAAATTGGACCAAATCTCATCTTAAAGTTTAGGAAAAGACTCACCCATCCATATGTCAACTCTCCATTTTGGTCCATGGGTGTGGATTTTACGACCCTTTCCATTTAGGGTCTGTTTTTCGTTCTCGTCCCCAAAACTCCCAAAAATTTCAAAAATTTAAGTCCTACCTTTACGGCTTCTGATAATACTGATCATTACCTTTCCAACGGATGTCTAACTTTGAAAATCGGTTATACCATTCAAAAGTTACCGTGCTCAGAAATATGACTCAATTTTTATTTAAAAAGGGGAAAATGTTTGTGGATATGTTTGTATGTATGTATATATGTGTGTGGAAAAGTTACACCGATCTGATTTTTTTTTCTATGTTTTAAGGGGGTGTGAGAGCCGATTCAGAACCGGTGTAATTTTTGACTTTTGACTACCCGTAAGCCAGCTAGAGGGCTAGGGAGATACAAAATAGCATATTTTTTGGGCGTATATATCTTAGGTTCAAGGAGAGAAAGGTAAACCGCAAGTACACCAGATCAATAGGGTTGGGTTAAACTTTTAAATGGTGCCTAAGTTATCAAGCTGAGACATACACTGCTCCCCATAGCCGAAAAACTGAAAAATTAAACTTTGAAAATTTTGGTTTTTCGACAATTTCTCAAAATTTCAACCTACGAATTGCGCCAATAACTGAGCGTTTGTAGGAGGTCTCTAGTCGCATCTAACAGTGTATACGATACCGCATATCTGGGAAAATTCAAATTTTTAAGTTATAGGCTTCATAAGTATGATCAAATCTATTTCTTATGGGAAAAACGGTTTTTCAAGCTCAATAATTCCTGTAATACGTTCAGTTATCGTACTTGATCTTGGATGCATCAGATACTACTTGTCAATACGTTTCAAACTCATGTTTATTGATCAAAATCAGTTAAGCCGCTCAGAAGTTATAGAGCTCCAAATGTATAATTAGTCCAGGGACTGAAACTTTTCACTTCCCAATTTTTACAGAATGGACCGATTTGCTTGAAAATTTGACAATAAGTAGTGGATAGTCCAAGGATCAAAATCTATATGATGCCGAAAGACGCTTTTACTATGGGGTGGTTGGCACCCCATCTCGGGGGTGGAAATGTTGGTAAAAACATTAATTGTAAGCAAAAAATGTTTTATACATTTTTTTGATAAAATTAATAGTTTTCGATTTATTGGTTATCGAAAGTGTTTTATATCGAAAAAATCAATGTTATTAATCAGTTTTCTGCTAATAACTCTAAAAGTTTTTGTTTTACTTTACTTAACCATTATATACCTTTTAAAAAAGAAACAAGGTGTGTTTTTTTTTTAATTTTCTTTAAGGCCAATGGTAATCGAGCTGTACTTTATTATAATATGTTAGCTTTTCTTCGAGAAAATACTAAATAATTTCAAAGTCAAAAGACATAAAAACTATACATTTTTTTAAATGTTTAAAAAGATCTATCTTCAAAAATAAAAAATAAAGTCTGTAGCTTAAAAATTAAGTGACTTATAATGAAAATAATGTCAGTCCCTATTTTTTCAGTCAAAAAGTTATCGGAAACAACCCCCTAATTACCACCCTAATTAAAATTAGTCATCGACCTTATTCCGTATTTTTTATTTATGTATTTTTAATAACAGGGGCATGTTTGGTAAAACATGCCCCTTTCTTCAGAATAGAAAGATTTGCATCAGAGATGCGAAAAAATGTTTAGAAATGAAAATGTAGCTTGTTTAATTCGTAAGAACTTGGTATATGAAAATTTTTTCTACGACAAAAATTGAGTGAGCTACAGACAATTAGAACTTGTAATAACATGCAAAAACCACCTTTACCAACCCTTTCAAAGTCACCTCTTTTTGCGACTGAGGATTTTAAAAGGATTTAATATTAATAGTCTTTTAGATCTTATAAAAACCTACAAAAAAATTTTTTTAACAAACTTTCTAATACAAAAAATAAAAAAGTTAGGTTTAAAAAAGCAATAATTTTTTTGAAAAAAAAAATGGAAAAATCCAATTGGAAGCATAATAATGTAAGTTAGCGGTGTTTTTTTGGATGCTGTACGTTAAAAACTTATTACCAGAGAACGGCAGTTCTCGCCAGTGGCGCATACTATCCATAAATGCGACACTATTTATAAAGATTAACGTGTATTCGATAAACATTGCATTCAACTTCATACCTACATTTTATTTATAAATAACTTTGGAAAACTCCTGATACAAGAGTAAAAAACCGCTATACGCCGTAAAAATGAGTGGCGCACACAATATTCCAGCTACAAAAGAGCTGATATGAATATTGCGTGGCGCGATAATGTATTTTCATTTTGATGGAAAATAAAATTCTAGTTTTATTTTAAAAGATTTTTCCATAATATTTGCTAAATTTGAAGTAAAACGCGCCACAAAAGAGCTTCAAATGCAAATTCTGTCAAAGTTATCCTTTTGTGGCGCGTTTTACTTCAAATTTGGCAAATATTATGGAAAAATCTTTTATTTAAAATAAAACTAGAATTTTATTTTCCATCAAAATGAAAATACATTACCGCGCCACATAATATTCATATCAGCTCTTTTGTAGCTGGAATATTGTGTGCGCCGCTCATTTTTACGGCGTATAGCGGTTTTTTACTCTTGTATGTTTATTAAAAAAGTATTTGTCCGACAAAAAAGTGCCGCAAAAAAGTGCAGTATAAAAAACGATCGTCACAAATCACCTTACCTCTAGTCTAGATGCTTCATGACAACGCTTTGTTTGGATATGAAACGTCTAGTATATAGGGTGAGGCAGATAACTGGCCTATTAGAAATATCTCGAGAACTAAAGGCAACAGAATCATGAAAATTGGAATAAAGGGGTTTTGAAGGATGATCTATTAAATGAAAATATTTTTATCTCTTTGCAACTTCCGGTTATACCGGAAGTTGCTTATAACTTCGTTTTTTTAAATGGGACACCCTGTATATTTTTACATTTTTGGATTCTCTTCGATGTCTTCTTTCTTAAAATATAAGGTTTGTATATTATACAGGGTATTTTAAAAGATAATTACGTTTTTTTATTAATTTCGTAGCAATATTCACACCCTGTAGAATTGTAGTAGTTTTACATCTAAAACTCTACTTACGTTCAAATGATTTTTAATATACTCTATTATTGTTAAGAATCATTAGTATAGCTAAATTTTTAATTTTAGTATACAGGGTTGGTCGAAACTCGGAATGAGTATTTTCTGAGTTTTCTTAAATGGAACACCCTGTATTTTTGTATTGTAGTGAAATGATATTTTATAGTACTTTTTTATTTCTTAAGCATTCTTCTTCTTCTTCTTGTGCCACTCCTATCGGAAATTGGAAATCATCAAGGCTACCCTGACTTTGTTTACAGCTGACCTAAAAAGTTCATTAGTGGTGCAGCCAAACCACTCTCTCAAATTCCGCATCCACGACATTCTTAAGCATTCCCTATACCTAACTGCTTTAATTTGTGAGTTATTGGTGATTCAAGCTAAACATTAATTGCAACAAAAAATACGTAAAATTTTATTAGGTTGGCCGTGAAAATACTCAATCCCAAATAATTTTTCAGAAATAAATACATATTAATCCAGACTGGCCCTTAAAATTACCAATAATGGTTTAGCTATCGAAATACCTACTTAGTTAAGATTGTTGGTGCGATTAACAATTAAGCACAAATTAAAGCAGGTAGGTATAGGGAATGCTTAAGAAATAAAAAAGTACCATAAAATATCATTTCATTACAATACTAAAATACAGGGTGTTCCATTTAAGAAAACTCAGAAAATACTCATTCCGAATTTCGACCAACCCTGTATACTAAAATTAAAAATTTGGCTATACTAATGATTCTTAACAATAGTAGAGTATATTAAAAATCATTTGAACGTAAGTAGAGTTTTAGATGTCAAACTACTACAATTCTACAGGGTGTTAATTTTGCTACGAAATCAATAAAGAAACGTAATTATCTTTTAAAATACCCTGTATAATATTACAAAACCTCATATTTTAAGAAAGAAGACATCGAAGAGAATCCAAACATGTAAAAATATACAGGGTATCCCATTTAAAAAAACGAAGTTATAAGCACCTTCCGGTATAACCGGAAGTTGCAAAGAGATAAAAATATTTTCATTTAATAGATCATCCTTCAAAACCCCTTTATTCCAATTTTCATGATTCTGTTGCCTTTAGTTCTCGAGATATTTCTAATAGGCCCTTTATTTGCCTCACCCTGTATAGTCGGTTCGATAAACTCAGACACAACTGGTTAGTGATTTTAGTAAGTAATTTTTTTCAATTTGCTAAAATTGCCAAAATTGCCTATATTGAAAATATTAAAAAAATTATTTTTTTTTGGAGTTGTGACACTATACAGATAAAATAACGAAAAATTTACGAAATATCATTTATAAAGACTTACTTAATGACGTACTTGCAGTACGGAATATAAGTAATATCATTATTATTATGTGGTTAACAGTCTTTATACTTTTTAATGATGTAACTTTAAATACAAGTAATAACATTAAACACAAAATACTGCAAAAAGAATGATAAATAATAGCCCGGGAGATAGTGTCAAATTTGACCGGAGCATTTTAGCATGGCTGATTTCTTTATATTTAGTTAGGTGTTCCAAAGCTTATTAACAAATGATGTGTCAGCTGGCCCAAAACTGGGGATTTTAGCCAAGAAAAGGTAAAATGTGAAACTTGATGGAAAACCGCTACGTTATATGTCAAATATTTATCTCCGTGACTCCGTAATAGCCAAGATTACGTATAGTCTAGTAAAATAAAATTACACTACATGTAAATCAAAATGTAAATTCGTACAGGTTGAAACAAATTTTATATCAAAGTTTAGGTGGGTACAAAAGATATTTTCCAGAAAGTATCCAAATCATACAAGGGGATCATTGTTTAAATAATTAAAACGGGGTCATTTTTGCAAAAAAATTACTTTTTTAACTGCTGAGGTCATTCAATTACTAATGAAGGTCTATAGGATTGCTTTCTGCGAAATTGAAGGGTAAATCTATTACATAAGACTTACTAAATTAAATTTGACCCCCTATTTATTCAAATAATTATACATAAAACTTTTAAAACAAATTTGCAAAAAATTATTTTTAGCGTTTTAAATAAGCACTATAGAATATCTTATTCTACAGGAGAAGTTGCGCTATGTTATTAGTATTAACCAAAAAAAAAAAAATTGGTCCAAAAATATTTAATATTTTTTGAGATATTGAATTTGTTTATAAAATGTTACTCTATTTTCATTTGCAACAACGCGGTTGTTGCCAAAGAAATATTCACCTGTATTAAATCTTATTATTTTTATTTTTATGTATATTTTCGATAACTGTATTGATAAATTCAAATTTCAATTAAACTTCCCTCTAAAATGGCATTTGAAAATTATAACTAACTTGTTATAATTAAACGTTTATAACTTGTTTTTTAATTACGTCGCGGGGATTAAATATTTTTAAAGGCTGTTTCGATAATTGGGTTCCTGGGAATTTTTCACTAATTAACAATTTTTTTGTCTATTTTTCCTCTTCTTTTTTTTCTTGGAGTTATATTACTACGGGCCCTTTTAGGGTTAAGTTTCATTAAGAATGTCGAATCTCTAAATTGTAGATTCTAGATCTAAAAATATTAAGATTGGTCTAAAATCACTTAAATAAAATGTTACACACTGAGTTACAGGGTGTTTTATTTAAATTTTATTTTTACTAAGTACTTTCAAACTATTTGCCGTATCCTTATCATACTTGGCAGAAAGTGTGGGTACTATACAATCTACTAAATTGTGATAAATTAAAGTTTCTAGCTACTACCAGTGGCGTACGACAGGGGATAGTTAATGGTTGACCCTTCCCAAATTCTACGCCACTGAGGTATTAACTATTCAGCGAAATTTTTCGAGTCTCCAATACTTTCTATGTAAATAATATACCCTTTACTGGTAACGATTGTCATTAGTTTTCGAGATATTGGACGTTAAAAATGAAACAGCATAGCTATTTTGATTCATTCATTAATTCATTTTAAACTTCCAATATCTCTCAAACTGATGACTTTATCGATACCAATAAAGTTATTTACACACAAAGTATTGGAGAATCGAAAAATTTCGCTAAAATAGTAATTCACTCAGTGGCGTAGAATTTGGTAAGGGTCAATCATTCACTATCCCCTGTCGTACGCCTCTGGCACTAGCTAGAAACGTTTATTAATCACAATTTAGTAGTGTGTATAATAGCCACACTTTCTGCCAAGTATGATAAGGATACGTCAAATAGTTTTAAAGTACTTGGTAACAATAATTTTTAAATTTTTAAATAAAACACCCTGTAACTTTGATATAAAATTTGTTTTAACCTGTACGAATTTACATTTTGACATTTTTTATTTTATTAGGCTACTAGCTACTGGCTTTCACCCAGACGACTCGGGTTCAAATCCTGGCCCTGAAAATCTTTTTTGTTTTTAAAATTGACATTCTGATTTAAAAAATAATTATTTTTTGATAATACCACGTTTTTATTATTTATACGACACAATATAAAAAAGTCTATATGTCTTTTATAGAATCGTAAACTAGGTATGCATTTGATCATATTATTATGAATTATGATTGACCTCCTTAATAAACAAAGATGTTGTACATAATCCCCTAAAGCTTCCTTAGTTAGTACGACCAATCAAAGTGAAAAAGGGGGTTGCCCCCCCATTTTTTATGTTTTTGGACCCTAATTTTTTACTTTTTTATCACCAACCCCTTATTAATCTAAATATTTCCTTGTTCTCTATAATATATAAAAATGAATATTTGTCTGTAAGCCCCTTATCGAATCGTAAACTATGCATTATCATAATATGATGACCTCAAGCAAAGTTGTTGTACCTACATGAACCCTGGAAGGTTTCTTAGTAATCATTATTTACGCAGACACCACAAAAATAATATTGTTTATTAGAAAAAAAGTATATGCAATATTTTTGAGTATTTTTTGCCTTCTGGTAATTTTTAGGTATTTAACTTTTAAACATTATTTTTTAGTTCTAAGGCGGTATGAAGTTTGCCGGGTCAGCTAGTTAATAATAAAAGAATATTCTTGAATTATGTAGTTTGGCAAAGATTAAAAAGTATAAACCATTAATTTATGAATTTTAGATTGTACGAAAGAAGCGTCAGCTGAATATATGATCAAATGCAAAGTTTACGATTCTATAAAAAACATACAGACTTTTTTATATTGTGTCGTATAAATAATACAAGAATAAAAAACCGCTAAACGCCGTAAAAATGAGTGACGCATACAATATTCCAGCTACAAAAGATCTGATATGAATATTACGTGGCGCGAAAATGTATTTTCATTTTGATGCAAAACAAAATTCCAGTTTTAATTTAAAAGATTTTTCCATAATATTTGCTAAATTTGAAGTAAACGCGCCACAAAAGATTAACTTTGATACAGTTTGAATTTTGAATCTCTTTTGTGGCGCGTTTACTTCAAATTTAGCAAATATTATGGAAACATCTTTTAAATTAAAACTAGACTCTTGGTTTGCATCAAAATGAAAATACATTTTCGCGCCACGTAATATACATATCAGATCTTTTGTAGCTGGAATATTGTATGCGCCACTCATTTTTACGGCGTTTAGCGGTTTTTTATTCTTGTATCGGGAGTTTTTCAAAGTTACTTATAAATTAAATGTATGAAGTTGAATGCAATGTTTCTCGATTACACGTTAAGTTTTATAAATGGTCGCCTTTGTCGCATTACCTCCCAACTGATCTAGTGTCCATCGAATGTACACTAGATTTTTTTCTATTCGAAATAGATTGAAAAAGATATTGGAATGGTCGGTAAATAAACTTGGATTGCCCGTTGCGTCGTAACCACTGCATCTACATAAACGGAATAATCGTTAATTGGATTATAGTTTTGTAGCTTAATAACTTTTAAACGGCTTAACCGATTTTGATCCCTAAACATGAGTTTGAAACATGTTGACAAGTAATATCTGATGCATCGAAGGTCAAGTAAGATAACTGAAGCTATTACAGGAATTATTGAGCTTGAAAAACCGTTTTTCCCATAGATAATAGATTCGATCATACTTATGAAGCCTATCACTTAAAATTAGAATTTTCCCGAATATGAAGTATACACTATAATATAATATTAAATCCTTTTAAAATCCTCAGTCGCAAAAAGAGGTGACTTTGAAAGGGTTGGTAAAGGTGGTTTTTGCATGTTATTACAAGTTCTAATTGTCTGTAGCTCACTCAATTTTTGTCGTAGAAAAAATTTTCATATACCAAGTTCTTACGAATTAAACAAGCTACATTTTCATTTCTAAACATTTTTTCGCATCTCTGATGCAAATCTTTCTATTCTGAAGAAAGGGGCATGTTTTACCAAACATGCCCCTGTTATTAAAAATACATAAATAAAAAATACGGAATAAGGTCGATGACTAATTTTAATTAGGGTGGTAATTAGGGGGTTGTTTCCGATAACTTTTTGACTGAAAAAATAGGGACTGACATTATTTTCATTATAAGTCACTTAATTTTTAAGCTACAGACTTTATTTTTTATTTTTGAAGATAGATCTTTTTAAACATTTAAAAAAATGTATAGTTTTTATGTCTTTTGACTTTGAAATTATTTAGTATTTTCTCGAAGAAAAGCTAACATATTATAATAAAGTACAGCTCGATTACCATTGGCCTTAAAGAAAATTAAAAAAAAAACACACCTTGTTTCTTTTTTAAAAGGTATATAATGGTTAAGTAAAGTAAAACAAAAACTTTTAGAGTTATTAGCAGAAAACTGATTAATAACATTGATTTTTTCGATATAAAACACTTTCGATAACCAATAAATCGAAAACTATTAATTTTATCAAAAAAATGTATAAAACATTTTTTGCTTACAATTAATGTTTTTACCAACATTTCCACCCCCGAGATGGGGTGCCAACCACCCCATAGTAAAAGCGTCTTTCGGCATCATATAGATTTTGATCCTTGGACTATCCACTACTTATTGTCAAATTTTCAAGCAAATCGGTCCATTCTGTAAAAATTGGGAAGTGAAAAGTTTCAGTCCCTGGACTAATTATACATTTGGAGCTCTATAACTTCTGAGCGGCTTAACTGATTTTGATCAATAAACATGAGTTTGAAACGTATTGACAAGTAGTATCTGATGCATCCAAGATCAAGTACGATAACTGAACGTATTACAGGAATTATTGAGCTTGAAAAACCGTTTTTCCCATAAGAAATAGATTTGATCATACTTATGAAGCCTATAACTTAAAAATTTGAATTTTCCCAGATATGCGGTATCGTATACACTGTTAGATGCGACTAGAGACCTCCTACAAACGCTCAGTTATTGGCGCAATTCGTAGGATGAGATTTTGAGTAATTGTCGAAAAACCAAAATTTTCATAGTTTTTCAGTTTTTCAGTATATGTCTGATCCTGACGGCTTACACACCATTTGAAAGCTTAACTCAAGGCTATTGATAAGGCTATTAATATTAAATCTTTTTAAAATCCTCAGTTGCAAAAAGAGGTGACGTTGAAAGGCTTGGTAAAGGTGGGTTTTGCATGTTATTACAAGTTCTAATTGTCTGTAACTTACTGAATTCTTGTTGTAGAAAAATTTTCATATACCAAGTTCTTAAGAATTAAACAAGCTACATTTTCATATCTAAACATTTTTTCGTATCTGTGATGCTAATCTTTCTATTCTGAAGAAAAGGGCATGTTTCATCAAACTACAAAAATTCGTTATTCGCTTTAAACTCCAGTTTTTTAAAAACTAATTGTTTTGAGCAGGTCAAACTTCTGTAATCTATTAAAAATACATAAATAAAAAATACGCAATAATGTCGATGACTAATTTTAATTAGGGTGGTAATTAGGGGGCTGTTTCTGATAACTTTTTGACCGAAAAAATAGGGACTGGCATTCTTTTCATTATAAGTCACTTAATTTTTAAGCTATGTACATACTTTATTTTCTATTTTTGAAGATAGATCTTTTTAAACATTTAAAATTAGTTTCTATAAGTTATCCTCGAAAAATGCATAGTTTTTCCGTTTTAGTATTTGACGAAGAAAAGCTTAACATATAATAAAGTACAGCTCGATTACTATTGGTCTTAAAGAAAATTAAAAAAACACTTTGTTTCTTTTTTAATAAAAGGTATATATTCGTTAAGTAAAGTTGTTTTGATAAAGCAAAAACTTTTTGAGTTATTAGGGGAAAACTGATTAACAACATTGATTTTTTCGATATGAAACTAACACTATAAATAAATAACCAATAAATCGAAAACTATTTTTATCAAAAAAATGAATAAAACATTTTTTGCTTACAATTAATGTTTTTACCAACATTTGCGGTCAAAATATAATAAAAAATTTCCACCCCCAAGTAAAAATTGCGAAGTGAAAAGTTTCAGTTCCTGCACTAATTATACATTTGGAGTTCTATAACTTTTGAACGGTTTAACTGATTTTGATCCGTAAAAATAAGTTTGAAACGTATTGACAAGTAGTATCTGATGCATCTAAGTATGATAACTAAACTTATTACAGGAATTTTTTTTTTTTTTTATTATTAACAAAAATCGCATCAGCCAAATTGGCTATTAGCGAAACAATAGTGGTGAACAATAATTTTTATTACATTTGTGTTTTTATATATTGTATAAAATGTTAATTGCACTTAGGAACCTCTTTAAATTTGACATATTGCACTGTAGACCTAAAATGTCACTCAGTTTGTTTGGTATATTGTACAATATGCGCTTTGGCGTTAATGCTGCGCAATTCTCCAATAAATGTTTGATTGTTAACTTTTCTTTACAGTTGTCACATCTTGGTTCTTGTTTGTAGGAAAACACATGACTATTAGTTAATCGCGTATGACCCAATCGGAGTCGCGTTAATATTACCTGGTCTCTCCGACTTGTTGGTAATGTTGGCCAGGGTTTTATCGATTGTTTAATTTCGCGTAGCTTGGTCGATGACACTTTCCACTTTTCTTCCCACATATACCGCACTTTACGTTTGACCGCCGCTTTCACATCCGCACTCGTAAATGTTTCCGTACACTCCTCACTATCACTAGTTGCAGCTTCTTTTGCAGCGTTGTCTGCCTCTTCATTTCCTTGAATTCCAATATGGGATGGTATCCAGAGGAATATGATAATTTTTCCATTCAGTTGAGCGGTATGAACTTCTTGTTTTATTTTGATGACCAAAGGATTAGATGGGTAGACATATTGGATTGACTGTACCGAACTTAGAGAGTCTGTGAGTATGATATATTTGGTATTACTGGACGCATTGACAGCAAGGGTGGCCTGGTATAGAGCGTATAATTCAGCAGAGTAAATAGAGTACTCTGAAAGGAGTTTGTATTTATTTGTTGATGTTGGGGTTATGACTGCAGCACCAGTGCCTTCATTTGATTTAGATGCATCGGTGTATACTTGTGTATACTCCTTGTAATTGCGGAGTATATCATTGAAGGCGGATTTGATTAACTGTGGGTTTGTTGAATGTTTATCGAAAGAAATGAGGTGTGTTAGGCACTGAGGGTTCTTTATTTGCCACGGAGGAATTGAGGACAGTTTGGAAGGAAAGCATTCTGGGAACGCATAGTTTATTTGATTTAAGTAGCTTCTAATTCTTGCGTAGAAGGGTTTGGCCGTTCTTGGTTTATTTATGAAGAGATTTGGGAACTTTTCTGTAAAACAATTTTGTATAGTAGGGTTTTTTGAGTTACACCTGATTTTTGCGGCGTATGCTACACTTAAATAAACTCTTCTGTCTTCTAAGGAGGGTTCTCCAACTTCACAATACAGACTTTCGATTGGTGTTGTGCGAAAAGCTCCAGATATTATACGTAAAGCGAGATTGTGAAGACTGTCAAGTTTTTTCAGCAGCGTCTTAGCCGCTGTAGAATACACAGTAGACCCATAATCTAATTTTGATCTGATTAATGTTCTGTATAACATTAAAAGTGTTTGGCGATCCGCACCCCATTCTTTATTGGCCAGAGTTTTTAGAAGATTTAGTCGCTTGTGACAAGATAACATCAGATTTGTTATATGAAGTTTCCAGCTTAGGGTTTCTTCGAATGTCATGCCCAAGAACTTAATTGACGTTGCACGCTTTAGGTTTTCATCACATAGTCTTAGGTTGGGGATATTTGTGACGTTTCTCTTTGAAAACAGGATGAAGCGAGTTTTTTCAGCGGAAAAACAGAAACCTGTTTTTTGTGACCAGATTTCTAAGTCTTGTATAAAGTTCTGTGTATGACGAAATATATTTTGTATATTTTTACCTTTGCAGAAAACTACAAGATCATCTGCGTAGACTCGTGCCTTTACAGGCGATTTTAGGTTTTTGAGGATATCATTGATTGCCACTATGAAGAGAGTAGGACTTATAACCGAGCCTTGAGGGATACCATTTTCTGGATACATTATATCTGATGTTATGTTATTTGTCCTAACTCTGAAAGTTCTATTTTGAAGGAAATTTTTAATAAAGAATAGGCTGTGACCTTGAATGTTCCAACTATGTAATTTTTTTATTATATAGTCGTGCCAGGCTGTATCGAAAGCTCTTGATATGTCAAAGAAAACCGCTAGACATTTACCCCCTAGTGCGAATGCTTCAGAAATGTCACTCTCCAAATCTATGATATTATCTATAGTTGACCTTTGGTCTCTAAAACCACTTTGTTCTGGAATAATCAAATCTTGTCTCTCCAAGTGCCATCTTAGTCTATTGTTAATAATCTTTTCTAGTAACTTACACATGGCGCATGTTAAAGATATCGGTCTGTATGACTCGGGACTTGTCTTAATACTATTAGGTTTTTGTATAGGTATTACTATGGATTCATGCCATTTTTCAGGAAATTTGTGTTGAAGCCAAATAATGTTAAACAGATCTAGAAGTTGTTTGTGAGCGCTCGCTGGAAGGTGTTTAATAAAAATACTAGGAATATCGTCCGGGCCAGCGCTAGTTTCTTTAATATTTGATAATGCTTCCGTATACTCTAATTGAGAAATGGGTAAATTTAACGGTTCATCTGTGTTAGGAGTAATGCTAATTTTCTTATTTTCTTCATGTTGTTTGTAATTAATGAAAGATCTTTTATAATTAATATTACTGGATCGGTTTTTGTATGTGTTAGCAAGGATTTTAGCAATCTCAGTATTACTAGTAACTGCCTTTCCATTTCTCTCGAGGCTTTTGATATTCTGATTGCTGTTTAATCCAGATATTCTTCTGACTTTGTTCCATACTTCAGTCATGGGAGTGTTTGCATTTAACGTTGATACATATTGAGTCCATGACGCGTTTGGCATTTCTAGTTGTCTTCTTGGCTATTGCACGTTGTTTTGTATATTCAATTTTATTCTCGAGAGTCTTGTAGCGCTTGTATTTGTTAAAAGCTCTTTTGCTAGATTCAACTGCTGTTTTGCATTCATGGTTCCACCATGGGACGGGGTTGCGTTGTTTAATGTATGAAGTTTTTCCTATTGCTCTTTCTGCTGCTTCTGTGATAATGGTAACAATGTTCTTAAGGCTCTCGTCTATCTTTGAGGTGCTTTTAAATGTGGTCATACTGCTTTCGACTAAATTTGAAAAAAGATTCCAGTTAGGTTTTTTTAAATTCCATTTTGGGGTAAATGTCCGTCCACGTTGGTTTTTGTTGTTATGAATAAAAATTGGGTAGTGATCACTGTTATACAAGAAATCCAGCCTATCCCAGGTGAGCTGTGGGGTCAGACCTGGTTCGCATATCGTAAGGTCTATACATGAAGATTCACCGTTCTGTATATTAAATCTAGTGGGTCTGCCGTCGTTTAAGACTGAAAGGTTGGACTGTTCAAATATCTCTTCCAGCAATCTTCCTCTGCTATTTATAGTAGAAGAGCCCCATGAAAAGTTGTGAGCATTAAAATCGCCCAAAATAAGCCTGGGCTGGGGAATTTGTTGTAAGAGTTCAGTTAATGCTTCTGAGTCTACTTGCGTTGATGAAGGTAAGTATAAGTTACAAACGTAGATATTTGGACTCGAGTTAACTTTAATGCAAATTGCTTCTAGATTAGTTTGGAGAGGAACTAATGTAGTTTCAATTGACTTTTTTACAAAGATAGCTACTCCACCACTGGCTTTATCTTGGTTAGTTCTGTTTTTGCAGTAATTTTTAAATTTTTTTAAAGCTTGTATGTTTTCATTTTTGAAATTAGTCTCCTGAAGACAAATTATATCTGGATTGTGTCTGGATAGAATTATTTGGAGCATTGGAAGGTTATTATAGAAACCGTTAATGTTCCACTGCAAAATTGATGAGAAGCCCATTTATAATAAATAAAACTGAAATTTGGGATTGTCACAGAAGTTCATGACTCTATTCTTGAGAAAACTCACTTTCAGTCTCTGATGCCTCAGTATCCGAGTAAGCCATCTGTAAATGCTTCAATAGTTTCTTTCTAATTTTTGTACATCTAGCTTTAATCGATCTTTGTTTGAAATACGGGTATATTGCTGTTAGCATTTTCACTAAAGCTTCAAATTCGCTAGTGTAGTTTTTTATGATGCTGACTGGGTCCTGTGCACCATAAAAATTTTCAAATAGATCGGATATTTGATCAAAATCAAGAACAAATGAGGGGTTTTGCTCTGAGATGAATGCCTTGGTCGGTTCCATGAGTACGTGAGTTGGAGTCTTTCCCTTACTTTTCTTTGGTTTTTTAGCTGGAGCAACATTAGGTTTAACAAATGGTTCAAGACTTTGGTTTTCTGAATTAGCATCTTGCGCTAGAGGAGGTGTAACAATGTCATCCAAACTGCGTTTTGAGCTATTTTGTGTGGACTGGGTTGTATCTATATTGATAATTGGTTGTGAGGTTGGAGTTTTTGAGGGGTTGGTTGAAAGTATTTCGGAAGGTATGGGTTGCGAAGATGATTGGGAGTTGGGTTTTTGGTTATAATTTTCAGAAACTGATTCTTGGATTGTTTTGCAATTTGCTGCAGTGTGGCCTGGCCTTTTACATGAAAAACAGATCAAGGAATCTTGTGCAAAATAAATTCTATAGTTGGTGTTATCATAATTCATTAATATGGATTCAGGTATTGGGGCAAGCGGTGGTGTGATAAAGATTTGTCGTCTAAAACTATAAATGTGGTTGAATTCCGGCAAACCGGCGCTTATCTTGAGAAATGACATGGGAGACATGGGTTGAAGGCCCAATTTTTCAATTTCTTGAATTAATACAGCATGCGGTATGGAGGGACAAGCGTTCGACAGAATTAGCCTTTGTGATGGAGTGATTAGTTTGCGTGCTTGGACTTTTTGGTTATTAATTTCTATGGATCCTCCATAATTATTCATGAAATTTTCAACAACATTTTTGTTTGCAAGGTACATACACACTGTTGTTAGAAAGCCTTGAGGAAAATAGGATATTTTTGGGCTCGATCAACTTTCCTAGTGAAATCAGATAATCTTGAAGTTTAAGGTTTTCAATGGATGGGAATACAATGGCTTGTTCTTTTGTTGGAAATTGTTGTTCAATCAAAGCAGTAGAATAAGTTTTAGTAGTGTTTTCCATTTGGGCGCTCCTGTAGTCAGAAGTCCCGGCAGTCGGATTTGACATATTTTATTTATTATTCAAAACTAAGTAAATCCTGAAATACGGACCTGTCTTACAACAGGTGATTTTATCATGTCGTTATAGATAACGAATAAACGTGTTTAGGGTTTTTTGTATCAAACCGACTTCTGATAAATAATAAATTCCAGTGAAATAACTTGGCTTTATATAATTTTAAAGAGTACTTACGTACAATAATTGAACGCACTATAATACACTTATATATGCGAAAATAAAAATTTTTTACTCATTAGCTACTATCTAAATAACTATTTTGTTTGGAGCTGACAAATACGCACCAACCAGTATACCTGCCAGGACCGAACTCCTTATTACAGGAATTATTGAGCTTGAAAAACCGTTTTTCCCATAAGAAATAGATTAAATCATACTTATGAAGCCTATAACTTAAAAAATTAGAATTTTCCCAGATATGAGATATACACCGTTAGATGCGTCTAGAGACCTTCTACAAACGCTCAGTTATTGGCGCAATTCGTAGGTTGAAATTTTGAGTAATTGTCGAAAAACCAAAATTTTCAAAGCTTAATTTTTTAGTTTTTCGGCTATGGTAAGCAGTGTATATGTCTGAGCTTGATAGCTTAGGCACCGTTTGAAAGTTTAATTCAACCTTATTGATTTGGTGTATTGACGGTTTTCCTGTCTCTCCTTGAACCTAAGATATATACGCCCAAATATATGCTATTTTGTATCTACCTATCCCTCTAGCGGGCTTACGGGTAGTCATAAGTCAAAAATTACAACGGTTCTGAATCGGCCCTCATACCTTCTTGAAACACAGAAAAAAAATTCAGATCGGTGTAATTTTTCCACACACATACAAACATACATACAAACATATTCACAAACATTTTCCCCTTTTTAAATAAAAATTGAGTCATACTTCTGAGCTCGGTAACTTTTGAATGGTATAACCGATTTTCAAAATTAGACATCCGTTGGAAAGGTAATGATCAGTACTATCAGAAGCCGTAAATGTCGGACTTAATTTTTTTAAATTTTTGGGAGTTTTGGGCACGAGAACGAAAAACAGACCCTAAATGGGAAGGGCCGTAAAATCCACACCCTTGGACCAAAAAGGAGAGTTGACATGGATGGGTGAGTTTTTTTCTAAACTTTAAGATGGGATTTGGTCCAATTTTAAATTCAGTCAGATTTAGAAAATCGAAAATTTCGTGTATATATAGTGTCGCTTGTAGTTGTTGGGGTTGTGCGCCATAATAAAAACGTGGTATTATCAAAAAATAATTATTTTTCAAATCAAAATGTCAATTTTAAAACAAAAAAGATTTTCAAGGCCAGGATTTGAACCCGAGTCGTCTGGGTGAAAGCCGCTAGCTAGGTATTCTTGGCTATTATACACGTAAGGACGTAAGTCACGGGCATAAATGTTTGACATATAAGTTGTAGCACTTTTCCATTAAGTTTCACATTTTACCTTTTCTTGGCTAAAATCCCCGATTTTGGGCCAGCTGACACATCATTTGTTAATAAGCTTTGAAACACCTAACCAAATAAAAAGAAAACAGCCATTCTAAAATGCTCCGGTTAAATTTGACACTACCTCCCGGGCTATAAGTGATAAGTGAGTCACTTTTCTTGAGCACATACGTGGATTGTTTTGAATAAAGTAATCACATAATATGTGTAAACACAAACAGTGTCACATATCGACTTGTGCAAATAATTTGTCCATCTAAGATGTGTATAAAGCGTCCTTTGTCTTGTCGAGTTAAGACAGTATAATATACTGCACAAGTCGAGTAGTATAAAGTACTGCAATACAAATGATTTACACATGTCGATATGTGACACTGTTTGTGTTCGGTGCGTCGTTGATTTTGGATAATCGTATAATGACACTAGTGTCATCTAACGATAAATACTTGACCCATAGACGTGACTCTTTGTGAGATAGGATTTATAGTTTTATTAAACTGTTGGTGCAATAAAACCGATTTTAAATTTTTTTGAGTTATGACACTCTTTGAGCGGAGGTGCGATATGTTGAAGCCGCACTGAAAAATGGAAAAAATAGGTACATAGATTGGGTATAGAACTTGACGATGAATGTATATATACAGTCCAGTTTGCCGATGACAAGGTGATATGTAATGGCGATTAACAAAGACGACATGCAGTTTATGTTAGGAAACTAAACGAAATATAACAATTTGGAAATGTCAATGTTGCTTTCTGAACGTGCGATACCGTATCCGTGCTCTATATAACATATCTAATATTATGAGGACATCAGAAAGGGAGTCTGGATATATACGTTCAGTCATGCTGGTTCTCCCTGGTTCAACATGCTGGTTTCTCCCCTTCAAATTGAGTATGAATATTACATGCATACAAAGAAAATAAACAAGCAGATTATCAGTAATCTCCATTTGAAGCAAGTGGAATAAAAGCAAAGAATATCACATACAGGTACTTTTAATTATAATTCATTATTTATTAAGGGCCGGTTGTTCGAACGCTAATCAACAATTATCACTATCAAATATTTAATTACTGTCAATGTCAACTTTGGTTGGGTTGCTAAAAACATAATTGATTACAATTCTGAGACTATAATCAATTAATATAACAATAATTATTAACATAATTGATAATAAATCTCATAATTTTAATTAATTATGTTTTCAGCAACCCAAACAAAGTTGACATTGACAGTTTGGTGACAGTAATTAAATATTTGATAATGATAATTGTTCGAACGCTAATCAAAAATGATCATTATCAAATATTTAATTACTGTCACAACTGTCAATGTCAACTTTGATTTTGTTGCTGAAAACATAATTATTGAATAAAATTATGAAATTAGTTAATCAATTATGTTAATAATTGTTATGTTAATTGATTAACTAATCTCATAATTATAATCAATTATGTTTTCAGCAACCCAACCAAAGTTGACATTGACAGTTGGTGACAGTAATTAAATATTTGATAGTGATCATTGTTGATTAGCGTTCGAACAACCGGCCCTAAGAGTTACAAAATTGAAATAAGCGACATGACCCTACTATAACAAATATTTATTTACAGTCGCGGATACGTATACCCTAACAACACAAAACATTCCAGGAATGTACTATCAAAGTTCTATTAATGTTTGAATGTCCTGGACATTCAAGGAACATTCGGTGAACATCTGATTAAGTTATTCGTGGAATGTTACCACAAGACATTCTATGAACATACTACCAATGTCCTATATTTTAACAGAGGCCATTTACTATTCAATTTGCTTTCATTTTCCAATTTGCCGCGCGTGTATATATGTATTTAGGCAATCCAAACCACGTGACTTCTGGTTCTGGTTGGCACACAAAAAGTTACAGGTTACAGAGGTTATGTTTGTAATATCATTTCATTTCATTGTTTATCGTCGTATTTTGTCTATTTTGGATTCATTTGCATTTCGTTGGCTGTATTTTGTGAACTTTATAAACTTTACCACACTGCAAAGTGATTATTTAAGGAAATTATTATTGGAAACTCCAGATGTTTGGAGAAAGGTAAGGGAAACAATTTTTATTTACTGTTCATTTTTCTCTGATATTTATCAATATTGATGAATTTTGCAAGCAATAACATTATTTCTTTTATTGTTTTAGATATTTATTGAAGCTGAAAATAATTGCGGATTTAGATCTATATACAATTCAGTCAGAATTCCACCAAATTACTATTATGGATATTTATACATATCTGATGGAGTCTCACAGTTACTACTCTAAGCAGCAGATGAAAGCATACAAAAGCCTTCAGGCACATAAATATTTTACAACTGGATTTGTTTTTAAAGTTGGAGTAAAGTTGGAAGTCACAAGCAACAACTTCGTAAGTACCTACCAGAATATTGAGAAAATCCAACTCCTCGATACTACTGGGCAAACTAGAAGATTGAAGAGGATAAAATCTTTTGAACTAGTTTGAGTGATAGGTGATAGTGAAAAGCAGAGCATAATGCTTGTGGGCCTGTGTATGTTAGAGTAGTGCGGTTAGAAAAGCAGAGCATAGTGCTTGTGTGTCTGTTAGATTAGATAAGAGACGCTATGGGGTAAGCTCTTCATTTTAAGGAACAGTAGTAATTTAGGTTAAATTAAAATTGTAATTGTAATGTCATTGTAATTGTAATTGTAATTGTAATTGTCAGAGTTAAGACCAAATTGTAATTGTAATGTACAATTCAATACAATGAATCGTCATCGTAGTGATGATTATGGAAAAAAATAAGTATATGACAAGATTTTTTGCAATAAAAATGTTTATGTTTATCAAGGATGTATTATTTGGTATGGCCACATATACTTCTGGTATATCGTCGGCGATGTGACAATACTTCCTATCTGCTTTTTCATGAATTTTGTAGGAGATGAAAAACTTGTTTGGGCCACCTCCTGTTTTTATATATTTTTTGACTTGTTTCAACAGTAAATTCAACTATCTATTTACTACAAAACAAGTCAAAACTTAGAATGAAAACAGGAGGTGACCTTAAAAAATGTTTCTCGTCTCCTGCAAAACTAATGAAAAAACATATACCTAGGATGTATTGTCTCATCACTGACGATATATTTCAGAGAATGTCTAAAAAATATACTTTGAATGTCCTAAGAACATTCGTAGACATTCATGGAATGTTTCAACAAAACATTCAGTCTAAAAAATATACTGTGAATGTTCAAAGAACATTCGTAGACATTCATGGAATGTTCCAACAGGACATATAAAAAATTGAAAAATTGCAAAAGTGTATGCGTGAGGTTTGCAGACCCAGTCGAAGCAGAGTTGCAGCTAATGAAATGTAGGTTCTTCTTCGTCAAATTCCAAATCGAATATTTCAATGTGAAATAACCAAAAAACGGAGCACTTTTCGGAGAAAATTCATTACAACTTTTTTAAAGTGTTTAAAAAAAGGTTTATTATTATTTTTTAAAAAAACTTCTAACATTAAAAGTGAGTTACGCTCAAAATATTGTTGGTCCCTTTTATTTTTTGGTAAAAAAATGGCGAAAATCACCCCTAACTAGCTTCTCAAATAAAATTAATCGTTACCGCTTTACAAGTTATTTTACTTATATATTGTTTATATTAGATATCTATAAGTTTCATTGATTCAAAGTGCTCAGCTTTGAAAAAAATTGGGTTTAAAATAAAACATTTTTTTTTATTTTGAAAAAAATCGTAATTGTTTATGGAATTAACTTAAAATCAATTAGGAATACCAAAAATCTCAAAGAGTAATAAAATGTACGTTTTGCTTTTCTGATTTTTTTTGTTTTCTTGTTAGACAAAAATTGGTTATGCTATGGCTGTTCAAAATTTGCCTAAACTTGTGATTAGTTACTCGTTCAAGCCATTTAAACTACAGCTTTTTCAAAACGAAGCATTTTGAATCGATGAAACTTACAGATTATATAAATAATACATAGACAAAGTAACTTGTGAAGTGGTAATGTTAAAATGTATATGTGATGCTAATTAAGGGGTGATTTTCGCGATTTTTTTTGCCAAAAAATAAAAGGAACCAACAATATTTTGAGCGTAATTCACTTACTTTTAATATCACAAGTTTTTTTAAAAAACAAAAATAAACCTTTTTTTAAACACTTTAAAAAATTTAAAATGAATTTTCCCCTAAATATGTTTCCTAAGCGTCGTCCGTTTGATATTTATATCTGGGCTAACGGCTAACAGCTTACTTGAATAATTGTCGTCATTCATTTCAAAAACCATATTGTGTGGAATAAAAGACAATAACTAAAAAAGAATCAGCTTCAGATCAAACGCATGTGATTTCAGTCAAAATAATGATGACAATATTTAAAACATTTTCAAATTTATTGAGCCGGTCGCCAATATAAAGGAACAAAAAAAAATATGAGAGACGATATTGCCAACATCAAAAATACAATTTGATACCTCGCACCTCATAGCAAGCACATAGAACACAAGATGACATTAAGTGTGAGTATAGGTACGGAAGGGAAGGACAACTGTCACAGATTTACTATGCGTAAGAGTGAAACAGCACTAATCCAAAGAAAAAAGATGGTGTCGTCACTTCACTCTGAATGACACTCTCTCTATGTTAATATATACCTCTATGCTCGGCACACTACGTAAAGAGAAAAAGAGCCTCAGTTATAGTCTAAGAGCTAGTGAACCCTCCGACTAACGGCCGTCCTGTAAGGCTAGAAATTTTTCTAGTGATAATTCATAGCACATCAAGGCTAAAACCCATGACCTGGCAGGCCTCAGTAGTGCACGTGTATCTACCAGGTGAATCGAAAAGTGCAAATTTAGGAGGTAAAATAAACTTTCTCCTGTAAGGTTTAAATTTAAGTATGTGTTTGAGTAAGTCATTTAGAAGAAATGTGTACAATGACAGGCGATTCTGAAGAGCATAAGACCTTGCCAGGCGAGGGGAAAGATTAGCGGTTTTTCCTAAAATTATTCTTTTTGCATCGAACAAATTTTTTTTCGGTTTTTTGAATCATTCCAAACAGAAAACGTCTTTAGTGATTTTTCTCTTAAGTTAATAGTTTTTGTTATATAAGCGATTGAAAATTTTGAAAATTGCGAAATCGGTCATTTTTAACCCTAAATCGGACATTTATCTAAAAATTTCAATGTTGCCAATATACGTAGATATTCTTTAAACATTGATTGATCAAATCCCGAAGAGTTTTTTGCAATAAAATATCGAAAACCCCTTTGTTTTTTTAATTGCTAATCAAGCAGGTGCGACACTGTAGTTTAAGTGAGGACGTTTGAGTTTGCATAAATTCATTATCTCGAGAATCGGCAAATTTCAAGAGAATTCCTCAGACAGGTCGATTTTTATTTTTAAATTAGGACTTTTGGCATATATATAATACTAGTGACGTCATCCATCTGAGCGTGATGACGTAATCGATGATTTTTTTAAATGAGAGTGGGGGTTGTGTGATAGCTCATTTGAAAGGTTATTGAATTTTCTATTCACTGATATAAACATTAACATAATTATTTATACAGGGTGTACAAAAAATTTTTTTTATTAAATTAACTTTGATTAAATTTGACAAATAGAAGAAATTTTTTTTTTGTACACCCTGTATAAATAATTATGTTAATGTTTATATTACTGAATAGAGAATTAAATAACCTTTCCAGTGAGCTATCACACAACCCCTACTCTTATTTAAAAAAGTCATCGATTACGTCATCACGCCCAGATGGATGACGTCACTAGTATTATATATATGCCAAAAAGTCCTAATTCAAAAATAAAAATCGACCTGTCTTAGTATTTCTCTTGAAATTTGCCCATTATCGAAATAATGAATTTATGCAAACTCAAACGTCCTCACTTATACTACAGTGTCGCACACTCTTGATTAGCAATTAAAAAAACAAAGGGGTTTTCGATATTTTATTGCAAAAAACTCTTCGGGATTTCATCAATCAATGTTTAAAGAATATCTACGTATCTTGGCAACATTGAAATTTTTAGATAAATGTCCGACTTAGGTTTAAAAATGGCCGATTTCTCAATTTTGAACATTTTCAATCGCTCATATAACAAAAACCATTAACTTAAGAGAAAAATTACAAAAGACGTTTTCTGTTTGAAATGATTCAAAAAACCTAAAAAAAATTTGTTCGATGCAAAAAGAATAATTTTAGGAAAAACCCATAATCTTTCCCCTCGCCTGGCAAGGTCTAATGCTCTTCAGAATCGCCTGTCATTGTACACATTTCTTCTAAATGACTTACTCAAACACATACTTAAATTTAAACCTTACAGGAGAAAGTTTATTTTACCCCCTAAATTTGCACTTTTCGATTCACCTGGTAGATACACGTGCGCCGCTGAGGCCTGCCAGGTCATGGTTTGTAGCCTTGGTGTGCTATGAATTATCACTAGAAAAAATTTTAGACTCTTAGCTCTTAGACTATTAGTTCAATTATCAACCGTACGAAAGATCCTATAAATTCACTGAAAACTAAATATAACGATCTAACTGAAGAATGCACTGTTCTGAAGCTATTTTCTTGTGGACAAATTTAATATTTTTAGTTTAACTTAATAATTTATTAATTTCCTAACTTTCTGTTTTGTTTAACCATTTGTTCTTCAAAACATAGTAGTTGGCGCCTTGTCCTCTTCTTCTTTCTTATCTAAATATTCTATATAATATATCTAAATATATATCGTATTGAAGCTTAAATAACGGGAAAACGATGCATTTTATAAAATATACCTTTCAAGCACTAGTCAAAGTACTTTGGAATACCAATCAAATGAGCTCCAGAAGAAGTTAATAGCATCAAAATTAAGCAAGTTATGACGAAAATAAGAGAACCCTTTCGAATTTTTTAGGAAAAAGTGAAAAATAAAACCTATGCCATTTCCACAAAAATTAAAATTTATAGTACCTAGTCCTTACAAGAATTTCTTTATATTAACATAAGTAATTATTTGAACAATTTTGACCGGTTTAGGATGCATATTTTTGAAAAAAAGATATAATTTAAAGAAATCAGATTTTTTTACATTATCGTAATTTTTATATTCTTTTTAATAACTTTCCAAAAATACTTAATATACGTAAAAAATGATATATAGGTAACCAAATTTTATTTTTTTCTGTATAAAATATTTTACCTTTTTTACTATTTCTGTAGGGTAAAAAATAACCGAGATAGAAACGTTTAAAGCTTAAATTTTGCTGCGAGAACCATGTAACCGGGGCCATTTAAACTTTTATTTTTAAAGAAGTAAGGGGTTTAAAAGATTAATTACAACGTGGTTTAATAGCCCTTGGAATTAGCTTTTAAACGGTTTTTAGGTGAACCTGACATGGTTAGAATTAAAGGAGTTACTTAAAAAAAAACCTAACATTTTTTGGAAAAATTTTTAAAAGATACATTTTGAAAAACTTTTGGAACATAAATTTTAATGCTATTGAGTCGTTCGGGAGCTCATTTCATAGATATTTCTAAGTACGTTGACAAATGTTTAATAAGTTTATGTTATAAATGCATAATTTTCCCGTTATTTAAGCTTGAATACTTAGATTTGAGTACTCGCCGAAAAAATATACATTCAATTACCTAGAACTCACTCTTAATTAACATTAAAAGGCAGTGCCGGATTAACCATTAGGCGGACTAGGCGGCCGCCTAGGGCCTGGGCACTTGATGGGGCCCGCATCCCACACAAATGCATTAATTATTATTTAATTATTTAAGCAGTTATTTAAAAAAAAATAAAATGTTAAAAAAATCAAATAGGGCTAACTGAGACAAAAAAAAAAAAAAGAAAATGGTTAATTATGATTTCCAATCAAACTCAGTTTTTTGCTTTGTCTTTTGTCAAATACATCATAAAAATACAACCGACTTCAAGACAAATTAAGCAGTTATCTTCAAAGTTATTTTTATATTCCATGTTCTCATCATTCCCTCAATTTGGTAATCAATTTTGCAAGCAAATTTTGATAAAAGCTGGTAAATATTTTGGTATGGTACTTTTTTTTTCTATTTCTACCCACCGATGGGCCTAATAGTCCATTCACTCACGGTAAAATAATGCAAAACCTCCGGATTTTAAAGAACCTTTGGATTTGAAACAAGAGCTTGGATTGACATGAAATTTGGTATAAGCATAGCTAACATGTCAAATAAAAAAGTGATATTGTGCCAGTGTGTGTTTTTGCTCTACGGTTGGGTCCACCCCTTCTCGGGAGTGAAAAAATATACCCTCAAAATACGTCCAGAAGTGGATAAACTGACTAATTCTAAGCAACTTTTGTTCAATAGAGTTTTTTCATCAAGTCAATACATTTCGAGTTATTTGCAAGTAAATATCTTCATTTTTCAACAAACAATAACACGTTTTTAGACGGTTTTTCGCAAATAACTCAAAAAGTAAGTATTTTATCGAAAAAATATTCTTAGTAAAAATATGGCTTTTAAAAAATTGAAAAAATGGTGTATGTGTGAAGTCTGTAGACCCAGTAGAAGCAGAGTGGTAGCTAATGAAAAGTAGGTTCCTATTCGTCAAATTCTAAATCGAATATTTCAACGTGAAATAATCAAAAAATGAAGCACTTTTCATGGAAAACTCATCATAACTTGTTATGTTTTAAAAAAGCATTATTTTTATTTTTTAAAAAAATTTCTATCATAAAAAGTAAGCAAGATACGCTCAGAATAAAGTTGATCCCATTTTTGGGTAAACAAACTGGTCAAAATAACCACCTAATTAGCATCCCAAATGAAATTAATCCTTAACGAATAACAAGCTATTTTACTTATGTATTGTTTATATGTTCTGTAAGTTCTATCGGTATAAATTGCTTATTTATAAAAGGGTTGTAGTAGAAAGGGTTTGAACAAGTCGCTAATCACGAGTGTATGCAATTTTTTTTATTTAGCTTAATGCCTCGACAACTAATGACTATTGACATGGTACAGTGGATTTTTCCAATCAGGTACCTAGTGTGGTGGGTAGTTTGTGTGTTAAGTAAATGTCTTGTTACTTAACAAAGTCGTCATTGTTTTTACAAATAGACGCTAATTGTATCCGAATGTCTGCGGTCCCTCCGGTGAGTACCGATCCTACAAGGATAGAAACTATTTTCATTTACTAATTTTTAATAAATGAAATATTCTTTACCCAGGGTATGCAAATTTTGAACACTCATATCTTAACCAATTTTTATCTTCTAAAAAAGCAAAAATCTGAAATATTCAGAAAATCAGAAGCTATATTTTTTATTCTTTAAGATTTTTTGTACCACTAATAATTTTTAAGTTATTTTGAAAAAAAAGTCATTTTTTTTCAAAATTTCAAAAAATTTGTTTTACTTTAAATCCCAATGTTTTGAAATATAAGCACTGCGAACCGGTGAAACTTACAGATCATATAAATAATATACTTAATATACTAAGTTTTTTCAAGATTTTCATAAATTTTCAAGATTTTTGTGCCAAAAAAGGAATCAGCATTATTTTAAACTTTACTTGCTTAATTTTGATACTTAAAATTTGTTTAAAAAAAAACAAAAATAAAACTTTTTTTTAACACTTTAAAAAAGTTGTGATGATTTTTACCGAAAAGTACTTAATTTTTTGGTAATTTACGTTGAAATATTTGATTTGGAATTTGTCAAATAAGAATCTCTTTTTCATTAGCTCCAGTGCTGCTTATACTGGGTCTATATACTTCATACATACACCATTTTTTTAAATTGTGTATGCGCTATATAAATACTTAATTTTGGAGTTATTTTCGAAAAACCGTCTAAAAAGGTGTTTTTTTGTTGTTGAAAAATGAACAGATTCACTCGCATATAACTCAAAAAGTATTGATTTAGTGAAAAAACTCGATAGAACAAAAGTTACTTAGAATTAATCAGTTATCCATTATTTTGAATGTATGTTTTTCACCCCCGAAGGGGTGGCACTCATACCCAGGGCAAAATCATATATCGACACAATATCCCTTTTTTCTTTGGCATATTAGCTATGGAATATTAATCTGAAATTTTTTGCGAAATGCAAAAAAAAGAAAAATGATCTTTTTTACATTGTCGTAATTTATTTTTGGAGTAACTACTTCCCAAAACAACATCTGTAAATTTGTTTTAAGTAAATGGTCGATATAAAGGGGCCTACTTCTTACGGCCGCCTAGTGCCCCATGATGCCTTAAACCGTCACTGTTAAAAGGTTTTTCTAGTAAGGAGTTTAATTAGTTTTTTATTAGCTTCGATTTTGGCAATAATAACTTTTTTGTAAAAACTTATGGTTTTTGAGTTATTTGTGAAAAATCGGTTAAAAACATGCATTTTCTCACGAAAAATTAAAATTTTTGATCTTTAATAACTCAAAAAGTTTTGATTTATTTAATAACTTTATATAACAAATTGTGCTTAGAATTTGTCCCTATATCGAATTATGGAGATATTCTTAATAAAATAATTTTCACCCCCGAGAAGGGGTGGCATCCACCCCCAGGGTAAAAGCGCATGTTGGCACCATGTCACCTTTGTTCCTTGAGATATCCTCTAACCACTCACCAATTTGCATGCAAATCGATGGAGGTTCAGAAATCGGAGGTAATAGCTCATATCCACCTTCAGTAACTGCAATAAGAAATAAATTAATTTATTTACAAAAAAATATGGTAGTTAACTATACATCAATTGATTCCGCTATCATAGTGACCTTTAGATTTATTTTTACACTTGTATCTTTGTGCTATTGTATTATCATGCTGTTTCTAAATTAAATCCAATAAATATCCTGGTGATAGTGATGAAGCATAATTATGTAAGTACATATTAAGTATATAATTGATTAAAATTATTACTACGGTAATTTTGATAAGTGTTTCTCTATGCAACTTTACAATTCACCATGACTTGATAGAAATTTATTGTAAATAATTTCATTTAGGAACTTCACTATCCTACTATTTTATTTAAATATTTCATATTTTTAAATAATTACCAAATAGTTCAATATATTTATACATATTAAGAAGAAAATTATTATTAGGAGAAAAATAAAGTCAAACTAGAAACCTGGACGTTCAAACATTATTGAGACCAGGAAAACGGAAGAGGTAGCATAAGAAGATACTGAATAGACATACTAGCAATGCACAAATTACGATGGAAAGGAGAAGAAATTATTAAAAAGATAAACTACACAATATAGGTACTACTCGTAAGAAAATAAGCAAAGGCAAAGTGGTACAGCATTCATGGTCAACAATAAGATAAGGGACAAAGTTATAGAATTTAAAGCTATAAATGGGCGAATGTCATATATATCTAAAAGTAGAAAACAACAAGCCAATATGATAATCATAAACATATATGCACCCACAGAAAATACACCAGAAAATGATAAAATTTAATTATATGATAAACTGGAAGAAATATATGGAAGATTACCTAGAAATGCTATAGTACCTACTATAATGGTTGGTGACTTCAATGCAAAAGTAGGTAAAGAAAACCAGAATAAGGAAGTAGCAGGGATAGAAACTATTCATGACGAGGCAAGCGATAACGGAAGAAAATTATGCCATAACAGCAATAACACACTGAAGAAAATATTGTACATAGCACCAATGAACGCCAATCATTGACTTTTTTACATTGATTCAATGAAAATTTCGTTAATACTATAAACACGTAGTCATTAAGTAATGACCATATTCATTATTACAATGTAATTCTATTCAAGGGATCTTAAAGATGGCCAATGGGATGATAGAAGGACGTGGAAGTTAGGCATCGGACAACGTCGAAAGGCGTTCTAAAACCGATACATACATACAATTCTATTCAGTTCAAAAAGGAACTGACATTTACCTAAGTGAAGATTATTCCAAGGAGATACAAGACCAGAGAAAAATACTGAAACAACACTTAAAGGAAGCAAGAGAAAGGGGTCAGAAGGCATCGCTAAATTATAATAAGCTAAAAATAAACGACAAAACATATACTGTGGAAAGCTTAGGATACAAGAGGACACAAAGCGAAACGATGAATACTAAAACACCTCAAGGAAAACCCAGAGGAAGAACATATACTGAAAGATCACCAGGAGATGACGAAAATGAATCAGAAAATATGGCGAAAATAACCAAGACTGCAAATAATTCCAGCACAAAGCCAAAAAACTGAGATTGTATGTAAAAGTAGCACATAGTAAAGAACAAACGACTAGTATCACTAAAACAGACCGGCAAACGAATATGAAAAACGCGTTTATGAAATGTAAAGAGACTGTAAAGAAAACGGATGAAAACCTGAAGACGAAACTAGCACGGAAAAAGAACAACGAATCAAACATAAGAAAAAGAGATAGAAAAAGAAAAAACAAGAAGAAAAATAGAGTAAAAGTAGGAACCTGGAACGTTCAAACATTATTGAGACCAGGAAAATGGAAGAGGTAGCAAGAGAAATGCAAAGATACAGAATAGACATACTAGCACTACAAGAAGTAAGATGGAAAGGAGAAGGAAATATCAAAAAGAAAAACTACACAATATACTACTCGGGAGAAAACAAGCAAGGAAAAAACGGTACAGCATTCATGGTTAACAATAAGATTAGGGACAAAGTTATAGAATTTAAAGCGATAAATGGACGAATGTCGTATATAAAAATAGAAAACTAACAAGCCAATATGACAATCATAAACACATATGCACCCACAGAAAATGCACCAGAAAATGATAAAATTGAACTGTATGAACAACTGGAAGAATTATATGAAAGATTACCCAGAAATGATATAGTACTAATGGTTGGTGACTTCAATGCAAAGTAGGCAAAGAAAACCAATATAAGGAAGTAGCAGGGAAAGAAACTATTCATGACGAGACAAAAGATAACGGAAGAAAATTATGCCAACTAGCAGCAATAACAAACAGTTACATTATAAGTACAAACTTCATGCACAGAAGAGAGCATAAAGTAACATGGTTGATACCTGGCACAACAGATGGCAATCGGATAGATCACATACTAATATCCAAAAAATGGAAAGCAATAATGCACGATGTCAGATCATATAGAGGAGCAAACGCGGACACAGACCATTTTCTAGTAATAGGAGAAATCAAAATGAAGATAATTAAAGCAGAGAGAACAAGACAAAACAAAAGAAGATGTAATCTGGAGAAGTTAAAAGTACAGGAACTAAGAGAACAATATGAGACAACCTTAAAGGAAAATCTAACACAAGCAAATAACACAGAGGACATATGGAAAAATATAAAAGAATCCATTTTGAATTCAGCTGAAGAGGTGCTAGGACAGAGGGAAATAAAAAGAAGGAAAGAGTGGTTTGATGCAGAATGCGAAAATAAAATCAAACAGAAAAACCAAGCAAAAGATAAATGGATATCAACTAAAGAAGTGCATCGTCGAAACGAATATAAAGAAAAAAAGAAAGCAGCCCATAATTGTTGCAAGAACAAAAAAAACTGTGGATCGAAGAGCTGTTAAAGGAACTAGAAAAGAATAGTAAAGACAGCGCCAAACTATCTGGATACCTAAAAGCTCAACAAAGAAAAGGCAGACCAGTAGTTAAAATTGACAATAGATCATGGGAAACACACTTCACAGAACTATATAGATGCAAAGAAAGCCCGGAAGAGGAGGTAGGCGCAATGGAAGACATTAGAGATAATGAAATAGGGATTCCAACATATGATGAATATTTAGCCATCATTCAAAAAATGAAACAGAAAAGAACATCAGGCCCAGATGAAATTCCCAATGAGCTAATTAAAAACGCGAGGGGAAAAGTTATTAACAAGCTCTATAACCTAATAGTTAGAATATGGGAAGCAGAAGAAATGCCCGAGGATTGGAAAGAAGGCAGAATGATACCAATATTTAAGAAAGGAGAAGTAACAAACTGTAACAATTATAGAGCAATATCTCTACTGAGTACGACATATAAAATTCTAACAGCGCTCATCAAACAAAAACTCAATCAATTCACAGAGAAAAAAATTGGGGACTACCAGCAAGGATTCAGAGAAGGCAGATCCACTACAGATGCGATCCACATAGTTACACAAACAATCGAAAAATGCCACGAACACAACATAGAACTCCACATCCTCTTCGTAGACTTCAGACAAGCCTTTGACTGTATTGGAAGAAATAAATTATTTATTGAAATGAAAAATCAAGATATACCAGCAAAATTAATCAGATTAACAAAAATTACCATGGATGGAGCTCGAGCTAAAGTAACAACAGAAGAAGGTAGCACAAAATCAATTGCAATAGAAACAGGAGTGCGACAAGGCTATTCCCTGTCAACCACATTATTCAACATAGCACTAGTAGGAACAGTCAAGGCCAGCAAAATTAAAGGAACTATAGGCCACTCCTCAACACAAATAGTTGCATATGCAGATGATTTAGTTCTTATGGGAAGAGACAAGGAAAGATTAAAAGAAGCAGTAAAAATCCTGGCAAAAGAAGCACGGAAAAGAGGTCTAGAAATTAACGAAAGAAAAACAAAATATCTACTCTGCTCTAGAAGAGAAGATAACAGGATGAGAGAAATCAAAATAGAAAACTACACTTTTGAAAGAGTCCAACAATTTAAATATTTGGGAGTAATAGTGAATGGCCAAAACAAGAGAACTGAAGAAGTAACGGAACGAATACTAGCAGGCAACAGAAAATACTGGAGATATCATAGGCTTATGAAGGACAAGAACTTATCTGGAAATACAAAACTGAAAATATACAGAGTTGCAATCAGACCAGTAGTTACGCACGCAGCTGAGACAATGTGCCTCACGGAAAAAGATGAAGAAAAATTGAGAATATTCGAAAGGAAAATCCTCAGACGCATTATGGGCCCGATAAGAATGGACAACGGAGAAATGAGAAGAAGAATGAACCATGAACTAAGAGACATAATGAAGGGACAAGATATAGTTAGATTTATTAAAGCACAGAGGCTGAGATGGCTGGGACACATAGAGAGAAGGAAAAACTACCTACTGATTAAGATCACCAGATGGAAACCAGCAACTGAAAGACCAAGGGGAAGACCCAGAGAGAGATGGGAGGACCAGGTCATGAAAGATATCAAAATTCTGGAAGTGAGAAACTGGAGGGAACTATGCACATATCGAAATGAGTGGAAGAAAATTGTAACGAAAGTCAAGTCATACAACAAACTTTGACAACATACAAGTGGAATGCGGAGTGATTCACCGCAATAAGCGAATCTGAGAGCTCTAAGTAAGAGCGGCAAACATTCCACCCAGAATGAAAAGCCCTGATGATGAATTCTATTCATTAAAAAATAATAAATAGAATCATTAATCTAACGAATCGTTTTATCTATCCAATGACTTTTTTCATAATAGGTACTAATAATTTGTTCATTGTAAATATGAAACTATACATCAGGATTATGCGGTTAAATTAATGAATATAAAACGTTGCACTAATTTACAGTGTTCTTTAAATTACGAACTCGTTTATTGAATCAATGTTTTCGTAACATTAAATCAATGGTTTCTACTTTGATTATTAACTTGATACATTGTTTTCATGTAACGCAATCATTGTATTAATGTAATATACCTGAATCAATGATAAATACATTGTAGCAATAATCTTGTACATAAACCGATACATTTCTTAAAACTCTATAAGTGTTTTTATTGGTGTAAAAAAATCACGTGACAACAGTTGCAGTCTCCTAGCAGACAGTCACTCTGCAGACTCTGAGGAGCGGTGTTTGGCATTAGTGATTTGGTTGATTTTTCTAAGGTATGTATTTACATATATTTTTAACTATTTATAAATTATTTTGTTGGATTTCTATAAAAAAAGTTGTACGTCTATTTCCACTTTTGCAGATTGATATGGACTTAGGAGTGGCATTTGAAAATGGAAATGGACTTATTGATGGATGGGACAGCAATTTCGAAAGAATTATCTCCTTTCTTCGGTGTGAAAGTCGTATCAAGGATAAAACAAATAAATTTATATTTGAAAAGATTACCCATGAAGACATTACGGAATGTAAGTACCTATTTCATTATTCAATCCTGCATATCTAGTATTAATTAATTTTTGTTCTCTGTAATTTTTTTCAAAAGCTAATTCGACACATAGGTAAAAGAAAATAGGAACCATTTGAAAATATTTCTAAATGGTATAATCTTATAAAAGATTAGTAGATTAAATCTTTAGGTGATTAAACCGTAAATAATTGAAAAATATTATTAACTCTTGCAGTCGGTAGTATCTATATCAAAGTAAAAGTAAACATCTCAACATCTAGCAATTTTTTTCAGGATAAATTAAAATATTTCTATAAAAAAAGTGATACCCAAAAGTACACTATTTAGATTTATTTTTTTTAATAATTATTAATATATATTGTATATGGATCATGCCGTTCTTCTTTGAGTTGGGTTCTACATCGATATTTTGTACGAACTGATAAAATGGTTAAAAAAAGATCTTAATGGACAACCAAATATAGGTATAATAAAATATACCATCAGAGATTTCCAGTAATCATTCTTACATCGGGAAGAACCAGCAAGAACTCGAAGATCATATTTGACCATTAGCCATTCAACCATTTGTTTTTTGTATGGGTGGTAATAATAAATCCCAGAGAGATGTTGTATTTATGGAGATGCTATTGTAGATGTACTTGTATTTATTACTAGTAAGTATTTATTTTTACGATATCAGTTATACATTTTTTATATAATATAAATATACAGTATGTCCCTGTAAGTTGTATCCATATGGAAAACTTTTTTATTGTTAATTTTACGAAAAAAAGTTATTCTTTATAAAAAGCTCTGCATGGTCCAAAACCTAAGATTTAACCATCAAATATAAATTTTTTTGAATATTATACGAGGTATGTCAAAAAGTTTGAATTTCACTCAAGAGTAAAGAAGCTTTATTTTTCACAATATTGAAAATTGCTATTATGAAAAGTTGTGTGGAATTAAAAACTGTATTCTAGTATGCAATTACATCCTTCTAATTGAAAAATTTTTTATTTGAAAAATTATGGATAACTACAGTTATTTTAATTCAGATAACTCTTTTATTATTAATTTTACGAAAAAAAGTGATTCTTAATAAAGAGTTATGCATGGTCTAAAATCTAAAACACAACCATCTTATGTCAAATTTCATCAATTTTATACGAGGTATGTCAAAAATTATGAATTTCGCTCAAGAGTAAAATACGTTTATTTTTCACAATATCGAAAATTGTTATTATGAAAAGTTATTTAGAATTAAAAACTATGTTTCAGTATGTAATTACATCCTTCTAATTGAAATATTCTGAACTATAAAGGTACTTTAGTTTTGATCTAAATTTATCTTTTTTGACATACCTCGTCTAAAATTGATAAAATTTGATATAAGATGGTTGTATTTTAAGTTTTAGACCATCCAGAACTTTTTATTAAGAATCACTTTTTTTCGTAAAATTAATAATAAAAGAGTTATCAGAATTGAAATAACTGAAAAAATAATGAGATCCATAATTTTTAAAAAAATTTTTTTTCAATTAGAAGGATGTAATTGCATATTAGAATATAGTTTTTAATTCCAAACAACTTTTCATAATAGCAATTTCCAATATTACGAAAAATAAAGCTACTTTACTCTTGAGTGAAATTCAAACTTTTTGACATACCTCGTATAATATTTAAAAAATTTGATATTTGATGGTTAAATCTTAGGTTTTGGACCATGCAGAGCTTTTTAAAAAGAATAATTTTTTTTCGTAAAATTAATAATAAAAAAGTTTTCCATATGGATACAACTTACAGGGACATACTGTATATATATTTATATATTTTATAAGAAGAATCAATTTCTGTTATATTTAGTTATTCAGTTTTTTCAAAATTACATTATAAAAAATTGTTTGTGTTAATTAAAAATACATATCGATGGCTTAGTGTGAAAACCTCGTATCTCATTTTTTTTCGAAAATGACATTTTGGTGGTTTTAGTTTGAAAACCTTGTATCTCACAATTTACAACTGTTAGAAAAAATCCAAATATACCAGACTATTTTCTACAGCCGAAAAAAGAAACCGCGTATATCAATTGCTCTCTTGATTTAGTGTGAATAGCACGTATATTTATAACCAAGAATTTGGTACTTCATTTGGAGTGTTTGTTTAAGAAATTCGACTTGGAGAAATGTTTTTTTGTGAACAACAAAAGGTAGTCCGGCATATAGAAACATTTTATAAACCTTAAATCAAAAGATTTGTACTGTATCAACCTAGTATTTGGAGGTGTGCAATGAGCTATGAAAAATGAAAACCTCGTAAATAATTATAAACACAACCGTATTTTAGATGAAAAACACGTATATCAAGATATACGAGGTTATCATAGTTACTTGGGCAAAGGCTCTATATACTGCAAGGATATTTACGTGTTTTTCATAGTTAATATTTGTATTTTCAATTGAATAGCAACATTTAACACTTTCAGCTCTGGGCCAAGATCAGATATTTGTCTCAATGTGCTCAAATTAAAATATGTAACAGTAGTTTTTGTTTTTAGATTATATTATGCAGAAAATCAGTTTTTCGCCTTTCCTGTAAAATTGTAATTTAATGAGATACGAGGTTTTCACACTAAGCCATCGATATATGTTTTTTTTTCTTTAAACTTATAGAGACAAACATTAGTTTGAGAATCGGCAAAAAATCGTTGCTTCAACCTATATTTGTATTATTTATGTAGATATTAAGTCGTCATTTATTTTACTTATTAACTATTTGTATGTTATATACAAATATACATGAATATGACATTCACTGAACCAAAAATTAAAGTACGTAAATATAATGAAAAAGACATTGATTCAAAAACGGGGAGCATTAATTTCCGTCCAAAGATCACTATCTTTGGTCCAATGTAAATACATTAACTAATGCTCAAAAATATTAACTTCTCTGAATTAGTACGTTCATTCAATGTACTTTCTAGTTAAGAATTAATGTACCGATACATTGATTCTTAACTAGAAAGTACATTGAATGAACGTACTAATTCATAAAAATTAATGTTTTTGAGCATTAGTTAATGTATCTACTTACATTGGACCAATGATACTGATCTTTGGACGAAAATTAATGCTCCCCGTATTTGAATCAATGTTTTTTCATTATATTTACGTACCTTTTTGGTTCAGTGAAAAGAGTTACGTTATAAGCACAAACTTCATGCACAGAAGAGAGTCTAAAGTAACATGGCACCTGATACCTGGCACAAAAGATGGCAATCAGATAGATCACATACTAATATCCAAAAAATGGAAAGCAATAATGCATGACGTCAGATCATACACAGGATCAAACGCGGACACATACATTTTCTAGTAATAGGAGAAATCAAAAGGAAGATAAATAAAACAGAGAGAACAAGACAAAACAAAAGAAGATGGAATCTGGAGAAGTTAAAAGTACAGAAACTAAGAGAACAACGTGAGACAACCCTAAAGGAAAATCTAACAGAAGCAAATAACACATAGGACATATTATGGAAAAATATAAAAGAATCCATTCTGAATTCAGCTGAAAAAGTGCTAGGACAGAGAGAAATAAAAAAAGGAAAGATTGGTTTGATGAGGGAATGCGAAATCTAAATCAAACAGAAAAACCAAGCAAGAGAAAAATGGATATCAACTAAAGAAGAACATCATCGAAACGAATACAAATAAAAAAAGAAAGTAGCAGATAAATGTTGCAAGAACAAAAAAAATTTGTGGATGGAAGAGCTATTAAAGGACTTAGAAAAGAATAGTAGATTTTTCGGGACATTCTAAATAAAATAGGTCTCTTGTCATTTTTCTCAAAAGTTAATAGTTTTAAAGTTATAAGCGATTTAAAATCCGAAAATGCTATTTAAATCACTTATAACTTTAAAACTATTAACTTTTGAGAAAATTGACAAGAAACCTATTTTATTTAGAATGTCCCGAAAAATCTAAAAGATATATTTTTCCGAGGAAAATAGGAGATTTTTGGAAATAGTGCGCGCCGTACCGACAAAAAATCGGATGGACACACATAATTAACAATTAAATAACAACGGTGTAAATTGAAGTTAGACCCCATCAGTTTACAGAATCTTGAAAATGAATGTTTAAACTAAAATTCAAGTACTTGGCAACCTCAATAATACTAATTTAAATGAGTTTTTTAAGCTTGAAAACACTGCTTCGGGAGTGGAGCTACCAGTGGAAGAAATACTCTTTTGTGAATTAAATTGATACTCGTTTTCAGCCCGATATTCCTAAATTTCCTTGGTAGAAGTCTTATAGAGCTTCTAGGAAGTACATAACTTCTATTATTAGAGTACGATTCGGGCACGCATGTTAATTATCCAAAGCATTTATTTAAAATACAGGTTTTGGATAATGATAAATGTGAGCATTGTGAAGAGGAAAGTTATTTAGATCATATATTTTTTGGTTGTTCTAAAAATACAATTTACTCATCTAAATTAATAAATGATTTATTAAACTGTAAAGTAGCAACTCCTTGGAATATACTATATTTATTATCACTTGGTTCTGTAGATGTATACAACTCTTTAATTAACTTTTTAAAAGACAGCAAATTATCATTATAATTCCCTTAAACATTTTTAATTAATACCTTTGGTAGTTAGTTGTTTTAGCTGTTAAGCTTAGTGTTACTTAATACCTTTTAGTTGTTATCTTTGTTTTAAACCTGTTTTGTATAACTTGATAACTTGTATTCCTTATGTGTCTGGCAGTATGACGGTAAGTCTAAGCCAGGAGTGGCCAAACTTTCTTAAAAGTGTGCCACTATCTGTTTATGAAAAGTTAGTCGTGCCACCAAAAATTTGGTGGTGGCCTCACGATGATAAAGTTTGCGACACGAGCGAAAGCGAGTGTCGTAATTCATCAGAGTGAGTAATAGCCATTACATGCGAGTAGAATACTATACTTTTCCTACGACCCTTTTTTATTTTAAATAGTAAAAAAATATAATTATCAACTACTCGAGATTGTTTATCTGCTTATCTACTGTACTAGTAGTACAGTACATGTTTATGGTTGATGTGGTTAATGTGGCTTGTGAATCTGAATTTTCTTAATTAAATCTTGAATGTTGGGGTAAATTTTTGTTACAGCTAATAAAATTAGATTTTTCAAATGATTATTGGTTAATTTTGAACGATATTGTGATTTAATAACATTCATAATTGAAAACATTTCTTCACAAACATACGTCGAACCAAAACGACAACAATACCGCAAAGCAAAATTGTGAAGATATGGAAAATCAGCTGTGGAAACGTATTTCCAAAATTCAATATAATTTTAATTACTTGTACTTGAAAAAGCTCGTTATGTTTATTTTTCAACAAAATATTACTTTGCAAATCTATTATTTCCATTTGGAATTCCGGCGGATAATTTTCAACGTCTTTAAGTGAAATGGAAAAAGGATTTGTGAAAAGTTGAATATTTTTATTTTCCTCCTGGAATCTCATAATAAATGAGCTTTGAAAACTTGATATTAAATTTTTAAACTTATCGTAATTTGGAACATTATTTAATTTGATGGCTAATTCCTTCATGAATTTAAAATGAGTGAGTTTTTTTTCATTAAAATCTGAATAAAAAAGTGATATTTTGTTTTTGAACGAGCTTACGTGGCTAACTAAGGTTGTAAAAATACAATCTTTTCCTTGTAATCTTAAATTTAATATGTTCAAATGTCCCATTATGTCCGCAAGGAAAGCTAAATCCCATAGCCAGTCTTCATTTTTCAACAGAGAGCACTCGTTTGGCAATTCCTCATTCTCCTCCAAAAATTGCAAAACACACTCTTTCAAATTCCAAAATCTTGCCAGTGGCAAGATAAATCCCTTTGGACAACCATCGAACACTGCAATAAAGGAGTAATTCACCTGCCTCCTCCGTTTCTTCGAGGATAGATCGAGGATAGATCGAGGATAGATCGAGGTCCTTGACACATAACGCTTCTTGGTGGATTATACAATGGAATTGAAAGCATTTCTTCCTAAAAAGTTTTCAAGTAGCGTTGCAAATCCTTTGATTCGACCAACCATGGAAGGCGCTCCATCTGTACAAACCGACTCCAATTTCGACCACTCCACTTTGCTACCTTCAATAACATTTTTCACTTGATCCAAGACATCCTGTCCTGTTGTGGAGACCAGTTGGCGCAAATCTAATAGCTCTTCCCCAACATCGAAACTATCTGTCACGAAGCGTACAAATATGCTCAACTGCGCATTACCTGTGATGTCACAGCTTTCATCCAAAGCCAGTGAAAAATATTTGCAGTCTCGTAGTCCGCCGATAATTTGTGTTTCAACATCCTGGCCCATATCATCAATTCGGCGCATGACGGTGTTTCTGGACAAGGCGATTTGGTCCACCATATGTTTTATATTTGAATCACCGACATTTTGAGCGAATATTAGTAAACTATTTTTAATTACCTCTTCTCCGTCGGAATATGGCTTTTTCTTGCGTGCTAATAACAGCGAGAGTTCATATGAAGTCTTCACCATTGCTTCCATTTCATTACTTCTTTTTTGGAACAAAGATTGTTGCCCGGCAAAGATTTTTTTTCTTGGCGATGAATTCGGTTCGTAGGCGTGATCCGACAGGATAATTGTTGGTGAAATCGCCATGAACTTGCTTATAATGGCGCTCCAGATTCAATTTTTTGGCACTGCCACACAAATTCCACATATCAAACAGCAAGACTTGGAAGTGTTGTGATGAGTAAATAAGAATTGTTCTTCCCATTCAGTTTTAAGTTCACGAATCGCGATATCGTCCTCATATTTACGTTTTGAAGTTGATGGCTTACTCGTGGTCATTTCGAAAACAACTGTTTTAAAAGGAAATAAACTGTAAAAACACTATCTCACAAGGCAAACAGACTTGAAGCGTCTCGCACAAAAGTTGAGAATCAACTGAGTAGAGAATAACGTGAACGTGTCTAGCGCGAGGCAGTGGCGTACAATAAAAGAGTGGCGTAGAATAAAAGACGAATTTTTAATTTTTTACAAGTTAATTTTTTTTTTATTTTTTTTTATTTTTCCAAAAAGTCCTCACGTGCCACTTCTAAGACACCGCGTCACGCGTGCCGTGGTTTGGCCACCCCTGGTCTAAGCAAAAAAAAATGCTTGAAAATGCGTATTTTCGCATTTTTCTGATTTTAAATTGATTGTAACTCGAAAACTATCAATTTTTGGGAAAAATCACAAGATACCTTTCTTGTTTAGAATAACCCAAAAACGTAATATTTTGCATTTGTTAAAAAAAAATTGTTTAAACAATTTCTGCCCAAAAATTCCGCCCGACACCCTTCAGATTTGTTTAAAGGAGATATTTTTGAATAGGAATCCACAAAGCAACCGAATCAGAATTTTTTTCGGACGGGAGCGGTCTCACCACATGGATTATTTGCAGAATTTTTTAAAGTAATATTTTTTTGAAAACGATTTCCTATGTGGCAATTGAAAATTGTCATACAATCAATAGGGAACTTGCCTAAAATTTTAAATTCGAAAAAAATGTTATAAATCACAGCAGAACATAATTTAAAACATGTATCAAAGATAAAAAAGTTTTGTTTGTCTTTCGTTTGGCCCCTAAAGACAAATAAAAATTCAAATTATACCAGCCAGCCCAAAACGCGTCGTGACGTCATCCGGTTATATGTCTACTTCTGCATCAACCAAGTAAACAAAATTGTATATAATTTTCAGTTAGACTATTTTCTTGTGGTATTTTTGCAATTAACTATAGTCCAGAAAACGAAGCATTTCACCTCGCAATTTTTACAGAATGGATCGATTTGCTTGAAAATTTGAGAATAAGTAGTGGATAGTTCAAGGATCAAAATCTATGTGATGCCGAAAGGCGCTTTTATAATGGGGTCGGTTGCCACCCCATCTTAGGGGTAGAAATTTATTATATTTTGACTGCAAAAGTTGATAAAAACATTCATTCTAAGCAAAAAATGTTCTATACATTTTTTTGATAAAATTAATACTTTTCGATTTATTCGCTATTTATTCGCTATTGTTAGTTTTATATAGAAAAAATCAATGTTTTTCGATATATAGGTACTCATTTACCGTTCACTCAATTTTTGCCGTAGAAAAAGTTTTTTCAAACCAAGTTCTTGGGAATTAAATAACCTACAATTTCATATAAAAACATTTTTTCTTATATCTGATGCTAATCTTTCTATTGTGAAGAAAATGGCATTTTTTACCAAACTACAAAAAGTCGTTATTCGCTTTTAACAATAGTTTTTTAAAAGCTAATCATTTTAAGCCAGTCAAACTTTTAAAATATATTAACAATACATAAATAAAGAAGAATTAATAAGGCCAATGACTAAAATTATTATGCTTCCAATTAGATTTCTTTTTTTTTGGGAAAAAAATATATTGATTTTTTAACCGTAACCTTTTTAATTTTTATCTTAGAAAGTTTGTTAAAAAATAATTTTGTAGGTCTTTACAAGATCTGTAAGACTATTAATACCAAATCCTTTTAAAATCCTCAGTGGCAAAAAGTGGTGACTTTGAAAGGGTTGGTAAAGGTGATTTTTGCATGTTATTACAAGTTTTAATTGTCAATAGCTTACCTAATTTTTATTGTAGAGAAAATTTTTGCAAACCAAGTTCTTGGGAATTAAATAAGCTACAATTTTATATTTAAATATTTTTTTTTATCTCTGATGATAAACTTTCTATTCTGAAGAAAATATAATTTTTTACCAAACTTCAAAAATTCGATATTTGCTTTTGACTCCATTTTTTTTTAAACTAATCATTCTAAACCAGTTAAACTTCTAGAACCTATTAATAATACATAAGTAAAGAAGACGAAATAAGGTCAATGACTAATTTCAATCAGGGTGGTGATTAGGGGTTTGCTTTCGATCACTTTTTCGCTGAAAAATATAGGGTCTGACATTCTTTTCATTATAAGCCACCTAATTTTTGCTAAAGACTTTTTTTTATTTCTGAAGATAGATATTTTTAAATACTTCAAATTAGTTTAAACAAGTGATCCTCGAAAAATGCATAGTTTTCCCGTCTTTTGATATTGAAACTACAATATTTAGCATTTGCCGAAGAAGACCTAAAATATAATAAAGTATAGCTCTATTACTATTGCTCTTAAATAAAATTTAAAAAAACGGTTTTGTTGATTTTTTCAAAAGGTTCATTTTTGTTAAGCAAAGTTGTTTTGATAAAACAAAAACTTTTTGAGTTATTTGCAGAAAACTGATTAAAAACATTAATTTTTTTTATATAAAACTAACACATTCGATAGCGAATAAATAGAAAACTATTAATTTTATCAAAAAAAGTATAGAAAATTTTTTGCTTAGAATTAATGTTTTTACCAACTTTTGCGGTCAAAATATAATAAAAAATGTTCACCCCCGACATGGGGTGGCAACCACCCCCATGGTAAAAGCGCCTTTTGGCATCATATAGATTTTTATCCTTGGACTATCCACTACTTATTCTCAAATTTTCAAGCAAATCGATCCATTCTGTAAAAATTGCGAGGTTTTGTCATATTTTAAGCTTCATTACTTGGACTACTAGTTTTGATGGGAAATAAACCACAATTTTACTAAAAAGTGATTTTATTACCGTTTCGACGCCCAAATCGGGTGTCGTCAAAATACAAAAAATATTAATGAATTAATAAAAATATTTATTAATATTTTTTGTATTTTGACAACGACACTCGATTCGGGCGTCGAAACGTTAATAAAATCACTTTTTAGTAAAATTGTGGCTTATTTCCCATCAAAACTAGTTGATTTTAAATTAGACATTATAAACGTCAGTAGAAAATACAGTTATGTGACGTTACAAGTGTTTTTGATCTTTGAACTATTCATAGAAAATTTGTATACAGAATACACATAACACTTTAGGAATTTGTCTGACACCTCTTTGATTGAAAATGTTGTCTGTATTATTACTGTCTACCACAAAAGAAGCTTCTTGGTTCCAATATAGATGTTGTAAGAGTCTCAGATCTTTATCGCCTATTCCAATAATTTATAGATACTCAAACATCCTATTATGTTGGACCTTATCAAATGCCTTTTCAAAGTCTATAAAGCAGACGTAAATAGGGAACTTGCACATAAAAATATTTTTGCATAAAATTGTTAATTTATGTTTAACAATATTATGTTTAAAATATTACGTCTTAATAATTAATAGTTTACACACAATAGCTGATAATAGTTGCGCTCCCAAATTTACCATTTCAAACAACTTCAAAAGCGCGGGCTGGGGTCTGAAGTCACCAACCATGATGTTTGCTAGTGTTCTCGTTTGGCTAGTGCTAGACGTGCACTCTGAAGACAATATTTGAAATTTTAAAGATCATTTATTTATAATATTGTCTTTAGTTTACGGAAATACATTTTTATTTTACAATTTATGTATCTCAAATGCCAAATTACATTATAAAGTTATGTAAGTACATACATAGATACTACTAAAAAATTACGTATAACAAGAAAGGATGTTTTAATAAATATATGAATAGGCATAAATTTAGTTTCAAATTTGAATTTCATTCTCACATAAAGAAATAAAAATATTTTATGGATAAAACTTTATTTTATCAAAGTTTTATTCCATTTATTTTTTAAAATTAGCAGAACCAAATAGATGGGGGAAAATATTTACACTCCAAAAGTCTTGTGCTATACTAATCAAACTGTCAATAAGACATGCGTCATATTCTATCCAAATATTTATAAGTAAATTTTAAATTACTTTCAAAGTATGTATCTGCTACGCAAAAAAAAACACTTATTTTTTTAAATAGAAACATTTGCAACTACTGTACTTTTGCATTGGTTATTTGGTTGATAGATTAGATTTTGGCTCTCGGTCTCGATTTTTCTACCAACACAACTTTTTCAATCCAAAACGTTTGTCCCTTATTATAATTAAATTTCCGAATACATATATTTCAGTCGTAATATTTTGTAATAAACAAAACTAAAACCTATCATTTATAAATATTTTAGATTCATAACAAAGAAAAAAAAAAGCTTAAAAATAAACAATACAATATCTATTTCGGAGACCGGCCCTGGCAAGGTATGGTGAAGTTGTACTGATATTGTACTCCTAGTTTTTACTAAAAACAAGTGGTATTATTAAATAGTTTTTTAAAATTAAAGTGTTTATCTACTAGATACTACTACGTAAGTCATCTATACGTAATTATTACTTTATTATTATGAAAAGAAAACGTCAAATAATAAATATACACCATCGTTCAATCATTTTGTGAGGTTAGCTAGCATGCGGTTGGTTTGTCACTTACCAGAGCCGGACTGAAGCTTTCGCCACCGCAGCTAAAATGACTTCACACAATGTAAACACACCTTCCGATCTAACCAGTCCAGTAAATCAACGTTCGAATATCACAAACAGTTATGCATCAGCCGCTTCAAACTCTTTTCCGAGTAAGACCCAAGCAATTGTATTTAGTTGTATCGATAATGCTAAACTGCAGGATTATTTAATTCCGTTGGGCACAATAATCAACCCAAAAAATATTATTTTTTCATCTAGATTATCTCATAATAGAATCTGCATGTATTTGGCAAACAAAACCGTAGTAGATAATTTCATGCAACAACATGGCTCTATAGAAGTACTCGGCGAAATTGTAACAGCACGGAGACTTGTCTCTCCAGCAGAAAGACTAGTCTTGTCTGGTGTCTGCCCGTCAATTCCTCATCAAGTATTAGTTGAAGAATTACAGAATATTGGTTTAAAGCTTATTTCCCCAATAACATTTCTGAAAATTAGCTCAACTCTTCCCGAATATAGTCACATATTGAGCTTTCGGAGGCAAGTTTATGTAAGCCCTATAACATCACCAATTCCAGATTCTATTCTAATAAATTTCGACCAAACACTTTACAGCATATTTTTGTCACAAGGTACACTCACCTGCTTTATTTGCAAAAATACAGGACACATATCATCCCAATGCAATAACAGTTCAGTAACGGAATCAACTCATATTGATTCAAACAATGAAGTACCAAATCAAACAGATCCAACAAGTATATTACACAAGCTACCAAACACTCAGCAGTCATCAAGTTATGCATTATCACATCCGAGCATATCACCTACACCTACAAATCTCCATGGCCAAGAAATTACTAATACTCCTACTCATAGCAACACTTTCAGTCATCCACATTCAGCGGCAATACCGTTTTCACAAACTCCTAAAGCAATATCCTCCAATTTATCAGCACCTCTTCCATTAGATACAACTGCAGAAAACTCCAATAAAACTGATACATCACCACAATTTTCCGAAACAACCACTCCAACCAATCTTACAATCAAAACTTCAAGCTCGACTTCTGTCATTACCAATGAGTCTGCTCCAGTACTTCCAAAGGTAATAAAGCCACAACAGCTAAGTGAAAACTCTAATAGCACTTGCGAAAACGCAAGTTCTTCCATAAAACGCAGTATTGGTGAGATCGATACTCCTCCTTCAGACTCAGCAATTTCATCACAAAATCTGTTTGCAAAACCCAAATCTTCTAAACCAAAAAAACCGCGCTCATCTAAAGTCCCATCTACACGGGAAACTCTTGAAAATTTTATTGATAATCATACCCCACCATTCGTTTTAAATTACCACCAATTGTCCTTACTGATTGATAATGTCCAAGGCTCCCCCGACACTATTAGCGTCGTTAAAGAATTTACAACTGATATGCCTGGTTTACTCTATCTTTTACAAAGCAGCTATCAATATGCAAATGATAGACCTACAAAAACTAAGTTTACAAAACTTCAAAAGAAACTTCTTAACCATTTAGGGAAAGAGATTTCTGACTTAGACAGTGACTCTTCTGTAGATAATTGCTCAGTATCATCTAACTCCGAATCTGTTAACAACATTCAACTCGATACTTCAATGGAACATTGATGGATTTTTCCATCGTCTCCCTATGCTACAGCTTTTTTTATCTGAATATTCTCCAGATATTATTTGTCTACAGGAGACAAACTTAAAGACCAATCAGTTGTACAATTCAAAACATTTCCAGCAACAAAAAATACCAGCTTTCCCAAGCTCATAAACATGGAAGAAGCGTTCAATTTGTATGGGTTCCCTCACACGTCGGAATAACAGGAAATGAAGAAGCTGACAGGACTGCACGAGAGGCAATTTTAAGTGATTTTTCGGAGCCGATAGACAAGTGTGTTTCCAGTGACTTAAAAGCTTATTTTAAAAATAAAGTGTTGTGTTTGTGGCGAAATGAGTGGTCTCAATCTAATTCTAAGTTAAATAAAACAAAAAATAATGTGTCTCAGTGGTTTCCATCGTCGCGCAATAGACGAGAACAAATTGCGGGTACGCGTTTACGTCTAGGACATACCAGGTGAACGCACTCTTACCTTTTCACAAAGAGTAATCCACCTATATGCGATCAGTGTAACGTCCGATTAACAGTCGAACACTTTTTAATAGTTTGTAGTAAATATGGCCAAGAAAGACAGCGCTACAAGATCCCAAACGCTCTACCACAGGCTCTAGGTCAAAACTATTCCTGCGACAATATAGTTAATTATCTAAAATCCATAAACATTCTGTACAACCTGTAGTTGTTTACTTTTGTTATTTATATTTTGTTCCGTCGCTAATAACCTTTTGGTGGATGCGACTTCTTTTTCTAATAAAAAAAAAAAAATATCTATTTCAACACCTATTTACAATATCTATTTCAACACCTGATCAATTTCAGTTTGAAATTAATAAACTGATTATGAACTATACCTACAAGAACACAAATAATACCTTGGAATTTCCAATTAAATACGATTAAATGGAGTTAATACAATCCCCAAAACAACCTTTATTTCTTTTGAACTTTTATTTTATACAACCGACTTCTACGTAAGAGTTTTAAGTGAATGTGATTGAATTTGTAAATAATATTTTCGAAATATCCTAGCGGTTTTGTTGTTGATGGCATGTAGACAGTGGGTCGTGACGTCAGACCCGTTTACGCGTCTCTGAAGAAATTTGAATTTCATAGCATTTTCAAAGCTGCGTAATAAGCGTATGAGTTAAAAATATTTGATTTTTTTGCATGCATGCGTTTTAAGATCATGTTACCTTATATTTTTTAATATTATTTTAATATTTAAAAATATATGCAAGTTCCCTATTGGTTTGTGTACTTTCCATGATCTTTGAAGTAATGTTAGCATTGAGAATAAAGCTTCACTTGTTCCCAATCCTTCTCTGAAACCGAATTATTTGTCTCCCATTGGTTCTTCACATATCTGCTTAAATCTGTTAATAATTATCTTGAGAAGCAGTTTGAAAGAGTGACACATGAGACTAAGTAGTCTAAAGTTTTTACATGATGATGTATTAGGTTTTTTTGGAGTAGGATAAATGTAGACTCCAACCATATTATTTGTGGCATTATTACAGTTTTGTGTATGTTAGTATGTATATAAATGTTTGTTAGTTCTGAGACATTGTTGTCGTGTAGAAGTTTGAGTCAGTGTGATGGTATTTGGTCAGGGCCTGCAGATTTCCTATTTTTTTTTTGTTTGATGGCTTTCTCTACTTCCGCATTTAAAATACTAGGACTAGTATTCGTATATTTTGCGGTGTTAAGTGGTGGTCTCGTAACCATGCTTGTCATATTTGTCACATGATCAACTTCAAATAACTTCTAAATATAGGTACCAGATAAAAAAACATTAAAATTAAAACATTTTATTAAAATTCATAATACATATAACCAATATACCTAGAGCAATAGTTAATACAGTAATAATTATACCTATTTTACCTGAGAATATATTATTGTTAAATGTCATTCAAAAATGACCTGACATTAAGTACAAGATAAGGATATTTTCAATTACTTCGGTTTATAATGTTCTATAAAAGAAAAAACATCGTCAGATGTCACTACCCCTAGTGCTTTATCAACTTGGCCTGTAAATAAGAGGAAAATATAAATTAAGGTACGATATTTTAAGAAATCGATCTTATAATTTAACATGTCTGTGGCAGACAAATAAAAATAAGTATGTATAATGGACCAGGACCGATCTGTGAAAAAACGTCTATTTTTTGATTAGCGAGGTGGCATTCGGATTTTTGCAGATAAAGTTAAGTGACAACTTCAACAATAGTAATTGACTTATGCTCCTTCTCAAATTATGCCCAGAACATTAATAAAAAAATTAAAATATTTAAAAATTTCGAAAAACATCGATTCTTTCTAATTTGTTTGCTTATAACTTTAAAAGAATTCATTTTGGAACAAAGTCGTACCAAAATAAAATAAAGATAATTGAATTTTGTATAACAAACGACTGGTTAAAAATGTCTTAAATTATTACCCTTTCTGCAAAATAGCAATAAATACAAAATAGGGGAGCAAAATAAGCCAGTTTTTATTCAATGGTTTTCAACCACTTAACTTTCGTCATTCGCTTAGAAAAATTATTACAACATACTTAAATCGTTCACCAAATTTCATTAAAATCGACCTAATAGATTTTGCAGAATAATTTTGCAATCAAATTTTTTTTAAAAAAGTTAAAATGTTTTAAAAACTTTCTGAAGAAAAAGTAGACCATTTAGAATTTTGCTAATTGTTTTACATATAAAGAGGTTCTCTACCTATCTAATACAATTTACAGAATTAAATTCGGAATATTTAAGCGGCCTCAGCACTGTTTTAAGGTTATAAACAATTTTTTGGTTTATAAACAAATACAGTGTGGACGTTTGCGTTGGCATAAATTCATTTTCTCGAGAATAGGTGTCTCTGGAGGTAAATCCCGAAATAGGTCGATTTTTATTTTTTAATTCTAATTTTTTGGTATATATATCATACTAGTGACGTCATCCATCTGGGAGTGATGACGTAATCGATGATTTTTTAAATGAGAATAGGTGCCGTGTGATAGCTCAATCGAAAGGCTATTCAATTTTGTATTCACTAATATAAACATTAAAATAATTATTTATACAAAGTTTGAATTATAAAATTTTTTTTGAAATAAATTAATTCCAATATTTAGATTACGTCATCACACCTACATGGATGACGTCACTAGTATGATATTTATGCCAAAAAATTATAATTTAAAAATAAAAATCGATCTGTTTCGGAATTTATCTCCAGAGTCACCCATTCTCAAGAAAATATAATTTATTCCAACTCAAATGTCCTCACTGTATTTGTTTATAAGCCAAAACATTGTTCATAACTTTAAAACAGTGCTGAGGACGCTTAAATAATCCGGTTTTAATTCTGTAAAGTGTATTAGATAGGTAGAGAACCTCTTTATATGTAAAAAAATTAGCAAACTTCTAAATGGTCTACTTTTTGTTCAGAAAGTTTTTAAAAAATTTGAGCTTTTTTAAAAAAATTAGATTCCAAAATTATTATGCTAAATCTATTAGGTCGATTTATATGAAATTTGGTGGACGGTTTAAGTATGTTGTAAGAATTTTTTAAGCGGCGATGAAGGTTCTAAGTGCAACCAAAGTGGTTGAAAAACATTGAATAAAAACAGTCTTTTTGCACCCTTATTTTCTATTTGTTGCTATTTTGCAGAAAGGGTAATAATTTAAGACATTTTAGACCAGCCGTATATTATAGAAAATTCAATTATCTTTAGTTTCTTTTCCTACGACTTTGTTCCAAATGAATCGTTTTAAAGTTATAGGCAATGAAAGTAGAAAAAAATCGATATTTTTCGAAATTTTTAAATATTTAAATTTTTTTATTAATGTTCCGGGCATATTTGAGAAGGAGCATAACGATGGCTTAGTGTGAAAACCTCGTATCTCATTAAATTACAATTTTACAGGAAAGGCGAAAAACTGATTTTCTGCATAATATAATCTAAAAACAAAAACTACTGTTACATATTTTAATTTGAGCACATTGAGACAAATATCTGATCTTGGCCCAGAGCTGAAAGTGTTAAATGTTGCTATTCAATTGAAAATACAAATATTAACTATGAAAAACACGTAAATATCCTTGCAGTATATAGAGCCTTTGCCCAAGTAACTATGATAACCTCGTATATCTTGATATACGTGTTTTTCATCTAAAATACGGTTGTGTTTATAATTATTTACGAGGTTTTCATTTTTCATAGCTCATTGCACACCTCCAAATACTAGGTTGATACAGTACAAATCTTTTGATTTAAGGTTTATAAAATGTTTCTATATGCCGGACTACCTTTTGTTGTTCACAAAAAAACATTTCTCCAAGTCGAATTTCTTAAACAAACACTCCAAATGAAGTACCAAATTCTTGGTTATAAATATACGTGCTATTCACACTAAATTAAGAGAGCAATTGATATACGCGGTTTCTTTTTTCGGCTGTAGAAAATAGTCTGGTATATTTGGATTTTTTCTAACAGTTGTAAATTGTGAGATACAAGGTTTTCAAACTAAAACCACCAAAATGTCATTTTCGAAAAAAAATGAGATACGAGGTTTTCACACTAAGCCATCGATAAGTCAATTATAATTATTAAAGTTGTCACCTAGCTTTATCTGCAAAAATCCGAATGTCACCTCTCACATCCACCTCAAAACAGATCCGCCCTGGTCTATAAATGTATATACTATCAAAAATCCCAAAACCCACAAAAGCCAAACCCAGAACACTGTAACGAGTTCTATATGATAAGCCTTATGGTCATGCAGTAAAAGTCCTATTAAAAATCGTACAAAATCGAATCTATAGAAAGTACGGAACAATCATCGGAGACGATCCGTTTGGATTCCGAGCCGGCATGGGAACGAGATAAACCCTCTTCAGTTTACTAGTTCTCACCCAAAAATGCTATAACAGAAAGATGGGTATATTTATATGCTTTATAGACTTCGAAAAAGCATTTGATATAGTAAATGACAGCCGAAAAATGGCCTATGAAAATATGGAAATGGGAGCAGTCCATCGAAGGAGAAGAGACAGACAGAAGACAAATTAAAACAAAGCAGCGGAAGATGCCATGAACAACAAAAACCTCTAAGAAAAACTGAAAATTTCGATGTTGCCAAGGTAAGAAGATATTCTTTGAACATCGATTGATGAAATCCCGAAGAGTTTTTTGCAATACAATATCGAAAACCCCTTTGTTTTTTTGAAAACCGTTGCATGTACAGAGTGTTTGGTAAAGAATGGGCCATAGCTTAACCTCAGGTTCCTGAGGTTAAAATAGGACGATTTAAGATAACTTACCTTAGTACAAAGTTTATAATAACCGAGATACAGGGTGTCAAAGTTAAACTTTTTTTTTATTTATTATTGAATATTTCCTGACAGGTATGGGATAACAACATGAAATTTGGTATGTAAAGGATTTTTGGGTCGAGAAAACTAAATTCTCTACCAAAAATTATGTATTGCCCAGAGGGCGCCACATACGCCTTTCAGCACTCATTTATTACGTTCAATTTTTTTCCCACACTCTGTATAATTTTGACATTAAAATTTTTATTCTCCTATTAGTTTTACTTAAAAAAGGTATACTTCTTTTATCTCCCTAAACTCAACCGTTTTCGAGATAAACGCATTTTAAATCTGCGATACACCATCATGTTTAGCATATCATTGTAGTTACACTCGAAAAATAACTTAAAACCATTACATAAAATTATCCAAAAATGTATCGCAAATTTCTTCAAATGGAATTTGCGATGCAATGACATAAATTTGAGAACTGGCAGAATTATTATGGTTTTAAGTTATATTTCGGGTGGAACTACAATGATATTATGCTAAAAATGATGGTGTATCGCAGATTTAAAATGCGTTTATCTCGAAAACAGTTGAGTTTAGGGAGATGAAAAACGTATACCTTTTTTAAGTAAAACTGATAGGAGAATAAAAATTTTAATGTCAAAATTATACAGTGAGGGATAAAAAAAATTGAACGTAATAAATTAGTGCCGAAAGGCGTATGTGGCGCCCTCTGGGTAATACATCATTTTTGGTAGGGAATTTAGTTTTCTCGACCCAAAAACCCCTATATGCCAAATTTCATGTTGTTATCTCATACCTGAGTTGTTGTACCTGTTGTACTAAGGTAAGTTAGCTTAAATCGGCCTATTTTAACCTCAGGAACCTGAGGTTAAGCTATGGCCCATTCTTTACCAAACACCCTGTATATGTAACATGCGTAAATATAAGTGCGGAAAAATATTTCGATTCAATTTTTTTTCACCATCTTGCTTGAAAATATCCCCTTTTATCAAATTTGTATGCTCCATGATTAAAAAGTCAAAAAAATTTTTAAACGTGTTTTTTGTTTTTTCCTAAAACTATTTTTTTTGCATCGGACAAATTTTTGAAGTTATACTTCTTTACCGGCGATAGAGGGTGATTTTTTTATATGTTAAAACCTATCAGCCCGGCGCATGCGCATTATAACTTTGTTCTGATTGGATGTTCAAATGACATGTCAAAAATTATCCGATATGGCAGCTGTGGTTTGGAGGTAAAGGTAAAGGTAAACAAATGTATAATATATTAGTTTTATTGTTGTGAGGACAGAAACAAAAAAGTTTATAATATTGTAGTGACTTTTAAATAGTTTTTAAAAGCAACAGGTACGTAATAATTGTTAATGTATCATGGGTATAAACCTACCTATTTGATCTGCCAAAATACATAGTATGTAATACTTTTATTTATATAATTTGATTACCATCAAAATTTCTATCAATATTCACCTAATATATTGTTTTTTTACTCTATGTTTTGTTGTATTTTTTCAATTCTAAATCATTTCAATTCAAAATTAAAATAATTTGATCAATTTTCAAAATATCAAAATATCACAAGTTTAATCCGTTTAGTTAGTCGATCTTCGTAAATAATGACACATAGTGTCCGTGGCTAAGCGGAGAAGGCGAATGAATTCCAATACCAACCGCTCTTATCAGCGCTGGTTCGAGTCCCAATAGAAACTTTCTTTTTTTTTTTTTAATACATTTTATGATTGTAAGTATATTTATTATATAATTGTATTTTCAGAAAATACGTATTTAGTTAAAAAAAATTTCGACAATTAATGTTCACACATCATTTGTGGCTTGTTTAATGTGTTTGTGTGTGTTTTATTCTTTTATTATTTTAATTTTTGGCACTGTTCTAATAAAAATGTTTGAGAAGTAGTAAGTATAAATTAGTTTAATATTTAAACAAAATATAAATAAAAAGTATATTAATTTCGTTTAAATCATATAATAGAAGTATAACTTCTTACGTGCGTACAAAGTACACACACATTCTTTTTTTTAGGTTTATTGGATCATTCGAAATAGAAAAGACCTTAAGTGACTTTTATGTAAATGTGATAGTATTCGAGATATAAACGATTGAGATTTTAAAAATTGCAAAATCGGCCATTTTTAACCCTCAAAAACTATGTGAAACACTAAAAATTTCAATGATACCAAGGTACTTAGATATTCTAAGAATATCGATTAATGAAATCCCGAAGAGCTTTTTACAATACAATATCGAAAACCCCTTTTTTTAATTGCTAATCAAGCGTGAGCGACATTATTTTCAACCGTTGCATGTGTATATGTAATCGGAGAACATTTTAAGTTTAAAATTTTTTTTTTAATTTTTTTGACACATTTTTGACCCTGGCAACATGCAAATTTGTTAATAGAGGAACTTTATAAGCAATATGGTGAAAAAAATTGAATCAGAATATTTTTCCGCACATAATATATTTACGCATATTACATACAATGTTGTCAACGGTTAAAAATAGTGTAGCGACCGCTTGACTAGCAATTAAAAAACATAGGAGTTTTCGATACCGTATTGCAAAAAGCTCTTCGGGCCTTTATCAATCGATATTTTTATAATATCTACGTACCTTGGTATCATTGAAATTTTCGGTGTTTTACATAGTTTTTGAGGGTTAAAAATGGCCGATTTTGCAATTTTTAAAATCTCAATCGCTCATATCTCGAAAACTACCACATTTACAGAAAAGTCACTTAAGGTCTTTTCTATTTGGTATGATTCAAAAAACCTAAAAGAATTTGTCCGATGCAAAAAAATTAATTTCAGGAAAAAACAAAAAACAAACGTTTAAAAAATTTTTTGACTTTTTGATCATGGCAACATACAAATTTGTTAAGAGGGGATATTTTCAAGCAAGATGGTGAAAAAAATTTAATCGAAATATTTTTCCGCACATATACAGGGTGGTTCATCTTATTTGCCTCGGTGTCTGTACGGAAAACAACTTGATATTTTAAAAAAATTTCTTCACAGAAATATACAGGGCCATTATACTACAATCTAAAAATAATGTGAATTATACAGGGTGCTCCAAAAAAGACTGGTATATCAAAGTTTTATTTTTTCTTATGGAATGCCCTACATCTGATGACATTATTAAATTCACCTTAAAAAATAAGCTATACTTTCATAAGGGTTCCCTATACCTAAATACAGGGTGCTTTGATTTATTTCGATTTTTATAAAAATGTAAGGTTTTAGAAAAAAATAAATATCTACGAATCTAAGAATCATTAAAATTTTTTTTCTTGGATCTTTATAATAGACAAATTAGGATCTTTATAATAGATTTTCTTACAGTGTGGTCAAAATATGAGATTGTTCTATTAACAAATTCAAGCTGTAATAACTTACTTATTTTAAATAGAACACCCTGTATCTTACTAGTCTATCGCGTAGAAAATTTACTTAGCTTTCAATTCTTATTAGGGTTTCTTATACCTATCTCCCTTCATTTTTAAATATTTAAGGATTTCCTAATTTGTAAGCTGTAACAATTAGAATTAAGTACCTATGTCGTGGTTATGTACGACGACACATCACCAACACCGACAATATACTTAGACAAGATACTGTCATTAATAAAATTTTGAATGTTATCATGTAATCACACAGAGTGTTATCTATTATTTGTCATGTATTATTTTAGTTTTGGCCTACATGTGACATTGAATAATATGTTTATATTAAACTACATACCCTATATCAGATGCCGTATTTTGGAAGATATTTAAATTATATTTCATTCCGTATTGGCATACCCAACGGTTATTATCTAAGTAAATTTAAGAACACCACTTTTTGTTTGAATCTTTGAATCGCAATTACAAACAATTAAATGCAATGGCTACTTTGACAAAAACGAGCCTATTGTACAAAAATATGTAAAAATTTATAGAATAACATGGGAATTTATATTTACAGAATAACATGTGTATTGAGGATGTTTATATGGAATTGAAGAGATTTTAAATATCTTCCACTATAAGGAATAGAATATCGAGTATGTCATTTAAAATAAGAACACTCTGTGTGATCAAATGATAAAAATGTGAATTTTATTAATGAAAGTATCTTGACTAAGATATCTAATAGTCCATGTGGTGAGCCCGCTCCCGTCTGAAAAAATTTCTGATTCGGTTTCTTTGTAGATTCCTATTCAAAAATGTCCCTTTTAAACAAATCTGAAGGGTGCCGGGCGGAATTTTTGGGCAGAAATTGTTTAAACATTTTTTTTAAACAAATACAAAAGATCACCTTATTTTGCTCTGGAACATATATTTTTAGATTTTTTGGGTCATTTTAAACAAGAAAGGTATCTTGTAATTTTTCTTAGAAATTGATAGTTTTCGAGTTATAGGCGATTTAAAATCTGAAAAATGCGAAAATACGCATTTTCCAGGCTTAAAAACTCACATTTAAATTAGTATTTGTGAGGTTGCCAGATACTTAAATTGAAGACTAAACATTCAGCTTTAATATTCTAAAGAATGAGGGCGCCTAACCTTAATTTATACTGTTGTTTTTTAATTGTTAAATATGCGTGTTTATCCGATATTTTTGCCGGTGCGGCGAGCTCTATTTCCAAAATCTCCTATTTTCCTTCAAAAACTATTTTTTCTAGATTCGTTGGGCTATTCTAAATAAAATAAGTTTTTTGACATTTTTCTCAAAAGTTAATAATTTTAAAGTTATAACCGATTTAAAATCCGAAAAATGCCAAACGCATTTTTAAATTTTAAATCGCTTATAACTTTAAAACTGTTAACTTTTGAGAAAAATGTCAAGAAACTTATTTTATTTAGAATGTACCAGAAAATCTAGAAAAAATATTTTTCGGAGGAAAATTAGAGATTTTTTAAATAGAGCGCGCCGCACCGGCAAAAAAATCGGATGAACATGCATATTTAATAAATAAAAAACAACAGTTTAAATTAAGGCTAGATGTAATCACTCTTCAGAATCTTGAAGCTGAATATTCAAACTTTAATTTAAGTATTTGGCAACCTCAAAGATACTAATTTAAATATCAGTTTTTAGACCTCGAAAATGCGTATTTTCGCATTTTTGAGATTTTAAATCGCCTATAACTCGAAAACTATCAATTTTTTAGAAAATTTACAAGATACCTTTCTTGTTTAGAATCACCCACAAAACTTAAAAATGCATGTTCCGGAGCAAAAAAAGGTGATTTATTGTATTTGTTTAAAAAAAATTGTTTAAACAATTTCTGCCCAAAAATTCCGCCCGGCACCCTTCAGATTTGTTTAAAGGGGACATTTTTGAATAGAAATCTACAAAGAAACCGAATCAGAAATTTTTCCAGACGGGAGCGGTCTCACCACATGGACTATAAGTATATTTCCGGTGTTGGTGATTGTGTTGTACATAACCACGACATAAGTACTTACTTCTAATTTTTAAAACTTACAAATTAGGAAATCTTTAAATATTTAAAAAATGACGGGAGATAGGTATAGGAAACTCTAATAAGAATTGAAAGCTAAGTAAATTTTCTACGCAATAGACTAGTAAGATACAGGGTGTTCCCTTTAAAATAAGTAAGTTATTACAGCTTGAATTTGTTAATAGAACAATCTAATATTTTGACCACCCTGTAAAAAGATAGGTATAGGAAACCCTAATACAAATTAAAAGCTAAGTAAATTTTCTATGCGATAGACTAGTAAGATACAGGGTGTTCCATTTAAAATGAGTAACTTATTACAGCTTGAATTTGTTAATAGAACAATCTCATATTTTGACCAGCCTGTAAGAAATGTTGTTGCAATAAGCATCTCTTTAAGTATGCTAAATAGTCTATTATTAAGATCCAAGAAAGAATTTGTTACTGATTCTTAGATTCGTAGATATTTATTTTTTCTAAAACCTTACATTTTTATAAAAATCGAAATATATCGAAACACCCTGTATTTAGGTATAGGGAACCCTTATGAAAGTATAGCTTATTTTTTAAGGTCATTCCTCAAGAAAAAATAAAACTTTGATATACCACTCTTTTTTGGAGCACCCTGTATAATTCACATTATTTTTAGATTGTAGTATTAAAGGCCCTGTATATTTCTGCGAAGAAATTTTTTTTAAATATCAAGTGGTTTTCCGTACAGCGACCGAGGCGAATAAGATGAACCACCCTGTATATTTACACATGTTACATAGGTATACAAGCGGGCGCTTGATTGGCAATTAAAAAACAAAGGCGTTTTCGATATTGTATTGCAAAAAACTCTTCGGAATTTCATCAATCAATGTTCAAAGAATATCTTCTTACCTTGGCAACACCGAAATTTTCAGTTTTTCACATAGTTTCTGAGGGTTAAAAATGTCCGATTTCGCTATTTTTAAATTTTTAATCGCTTATATGTCCAAAACTATCAACTTTAGAGAAAAGTCACTAAAGACCTTTTCTGTTTGAAATGATCCAAAAAACCTAAAAAAAAACTTTGTTCGATTAAAAAAAAATCATTTTAGGAAAAAAACAAAAAAAAAACGTTATAAAAAATTTGACCCGCTTTTGGACCTGGCAACATGCAAATTTGTTAAAAGTGGTCCTTTTTGAGTAAGATTGTGCAAAAAATCCGAATCGGAATATTTTTCCTAGCGGAAGCGCAGTGGCTTTCTGAACTAATAACTAAGTACTTACCATCATTTTCCAAGATTACTACATAAGATTGAATTTCCAAAACTCTTGACGCAAGTCCAAGAGAACTTTCTTTGGGTAATTTAGAAAACATCCGCACTAGGCAATTATTAATTTCGTCATTTGGTGACTCCCCCGCTATGAGATGATTGAGAACGTTTCTTTTTGTAGCCAATCCAACTATCACTCTAAAATTTAACAACAAATAGTGAAAGAGTTTGCAAAACAACAAATATTAGTAGGCTTTATTGATAATAAAAAAAAACGAAAAAAAAAACGAAATGATATACAAATGGTCATCATCTCACAGCCACATCATCGCACGCTAGATCTTCTGATACACGCCCTTCCAATAGTCTCCAATAATATTCCAATAGCATTGTACGTCTAGCTTCTGGAGATAAATTTCTAGTTAATCCATCATGGCTCTACAGCCCAATCAAGAAGCTCTAAGGTTCCAGAGCTCCAGGACAGGAAGACATCCATAACATTGCCCTCAAGGAACTACCGAAGAAAATGATAGTACAACTGTACTACATTTTTAGGTACTGCCTTGATAAAGCCCATTTCCCTAACAACTCGAAACATGCAAAGACGATACCTCTCCTGAAGCCAAGAAAAGATGGAAGAAGACCAGAAAGCTACAGGCCAATATCACTACTGGAACCCTTAGGAAAAATTCTGGAGAAAATCATATTCAAGAGGCTCATGAAACACGCTGAAAGAAGAAGAGTCGTACAAGAAGACCAATTGGGATTCAGAAAAGGAAGAAACTGCGAACTACAACTAGCAAGAGTTGGCAGCGACACCAAAATCAGGTTCAACAGAAAACAGAAAACAGGAATGACTATACTGGACATTGAAAAAGCATACGACACGGTCTGGAAGAAAGCACTTATCTTCAAGATGGACAAGCCTAGGCTACCTCATTACTTAGTTAACATTTGTGATACATATTTAACTAATAGAACTTTTCAAGTTTCAGCTGACAAAAAGATGTCCAGGATACAAGAAGTCCAGGAAGGGATGCCACAAGGCAGTATTCTGTCTCCTTTATTATATAACATTTTTGTTTCAGACCTACCAACAGATGCAAGAACCAACACAGCTTTGTATGCAGATGACACAGCAATCTACATATCAGGTAAACAAGACAGAAGAATAGTCCATACACTAGAAGGCCACCTAGAGAGGATATCAGAATACACCGAAAAATGGAAAATCAAAATCAACGCAGAGAAGACGCAGTACATCATCTTTACCCAGCAAAACAACCCACCACCAGCAGAATTAACGATGAGAGGAAACATCATCCCAGCTACCCCATCAGTGAAGTACCTAGGCGTCCACTTAGACAGAAGAATGAACTTTCATCTGCATACAAAGCAAATCAAGAAAAAAGCCACGGTTGTAAAAAGACTAATTCTGCGTTACATTTTCAGGTCCTCTCCATTGTCTAAGAAGAAAAAGATCCAACTTTATCAAGCCTACGTGAGGTCCATGATGTTGTATGCAGCACCAGTATGGAGTTCCACAGCTGACTACAACTGGAAAAGACTGGAAACCACAGAGACGTCATGCTACCGCATTATCGACGGTGCAGCATGGCAGTACCGCGTTACAAACGGAACCATCCAGGAAAGGCTCCAGTACACACCACCGAGGGAGGTGGCCGAGAAAGGGATCCATTACTTCTTCCACCAGGCCACAAGAAGACTCCTAAAAACCAGAGACATCCTCGAAAACAACAGAATAGAGAGGATGCACAAAGAACAACATGTCTGATCGACTATGACTATATGATCAGACAATAGCCAGGTGGTTGCTAACCGGTCAGGAAAGTAGGTACGATGCCAGAAAAAGTACCTACAGAAGAAGATGTACAGGAAACAACAAGTGAAGAATCATGTACCTCAAGAATGCAGTTCAAAGGAAGTGGTGCACTAGCGGAACACTTAAAAGAAAATGAAATATCTTAAGTAATGAAATGTAAATATTATTATAGTGCAGTCACTGAAGGTTTTCACCTCCGATTTCGTTGAACCTCCATCGATTTTCATGAAAATTGGTGAGCAGTTAGAGGATACCTCAAGGAACAAAGGTGACATGATGCCAACTTGCGCTTTTACCCTGGGGGTGGATGCCACCCCTTTTCTGGGGTGAAAATTATTTTATTAAAAGTAATACCATAAATCGATAGAGGGGCAAATTCTAAGCAAAATTTGTTATATTAAGTTATTAACATAAATCAATACTTTTTGAGTTATTAAAGATCAAAGATTTTATTTTTTCGTAAACAAAATGCATGTTTTAAAGCTGTTTTTCACGTATAACTCAAAAACTGTTAGCGTTTACAAAAAAGTTATTCTTACCAAAATTGACGACAATAAAAAATTGAATACACTATTCACTCAAAGTACTAAACTAATGTTAATTCAAAGTGAGTTATGGATCATTGAATGTATACTTTTTCGATGAGTACTTAAATCTAAGTATTCAAGCTTAAATAACGGGAAACGATGCATTTTATAAAATATCCTTGCTAAAAACTTATCAAAGTACTTCAGAATACCTAACAAATGAGCTCCAGAAGAAGTTAATAGCATCAAAATTAAGCAAGTTATGATGAAACTAAGAGAACTCTTTCGAATTTTTTAGGAAAAAGTGAAAAATAAAACATACGCCATTTCCACAAAAATTAAAATTTATAGTAATCCTTACGAAAATTTCTTTGTATTAGCATAAGTAATGATTTTGAACAATTTTCACCGGTTTAGAATACATATTTTTGAAGAAAAAGATATAATTTTAAAAAATCAGATTTTTTAAAATTATCGTCATTTTCATTTTTTCTTGATAATAACTATAAAAATACTCAATATACGTAAAAAATTGTGAATAACCAAATTTTAGTTTTTTCTATATCAAATACTATACCTGTTTACCATTTCTGTAGGGTGAAAAATAACCGAGATAGAAACGTTTAAAGCTTAAATTTTGCTGCGAGAACCATGTAACCGTGGACATTTAATCTTTGATTTTTAAAGAAGTAAGGGGTTTAAATGATTAATTTCAACAAGTTCTAATAGCCTTTGGAATTACCTTTCAAAAAGTTTTTAGGTAAATATGATATCTTAAAAACTAACGGAGTTATTAAAAAAAAAACGATGACATTTTTTCGAAAAATTTTTAAAAGATAAAGTTTGAAAAATTTTTGGAGCATAAATTTTAATGCTATTAACTTGTTCGGTATCTCATTTGATAGATATTTCTAAGTACTTTCACAAATGTTTAATAAGTTTATGTTATAAAATGCATCATTTTCACGTAATTTAAGCTTGAATAATTAGATTGGGGTACTCGCCGAAAAAAATATGCATTCAATTACCTATAACTCACTTTTAGTTAATATTAAAAGGTTTTTTAGTAAGGAGTTTATTTAGTTTTTTATTAGCTTCAATTTTCGTAATAATAACTTTTTTGTAAAAACTTGTAGTTTTTGAGTTATCTATGAAAAATCGGTTAAGAACATGCATTTTTCTTACGAAAAATTAAAATTTTTGATCTTTAATAACTCAAAAAGTTTTGATTTATTTTAATAACTTTATATAACAAATTTTGCTTAGAATTTGTCCCCCTATCTAACTATGGGGTTATTCTTAATAAAATAATTTTCACCACGAGAAGGGGTGGCATCCACCCCCAGGCTAAAGGCGCAAGTTGGCACCATGTCACCTTTGTTTCTTGAGATATCCTCTAACTACTTATCAATATTCATGCAAATCGATGGAGGTTGAACGAAATCGAAGGTAATAGCTCATATCCACCTTCAGTGACTCCACTATTAGGGCAATATACGTTTTTATTTTTTATTTTATTTTTATTTTTATTTTTATTTTTATTTTTATTTTTATTTTTATTTTTATTTTTATTTTTATTTTTATTTTTATTTTTATTTTTATTTTTATTTTTATTTTTATTTTTATTTTTATTTTTATTTTTATTTTTATTTTTATTTTTATTTTTATTTTTATTTTTATTTTTATTTTTATTTTTATTTTTATTTTTATATTTTTATTTTTATTTTTATTTTTATTTTTATTTTTATTTTTATTTTTATTTTTATTTTTATTTTTATTTTTATTTTTATTTTCATTTTTATTTTTATTTATATTTTAATTTTTATTTTTATTTTTATTTTTATTTATATTTTTATTTTTATTTTTATTTTTATTTATTTTTATTTTATTTTTATTTTTATTTTTATTTTTATTTTTATTTTTATTTTTATTTTTATTTTTTTATTTTATATTCTACAGCCCGATTCGAACCCTGGGCTTCCTTTGCAAACCTCTTGGTTCTGTAGCCATTCTTCCTCATGATCGCCTGCCATCCATTTTTTGTCAGTAACACCTTTGATGTAAGGAAGAAAAGCTTTCGTATGATCATGTTCTTTGAGCGGGATATTAATGCTTGTGGATGCTCCTATCGATGTGATTTTCGCGGTAACTATTTTGGATGAGAGCTCTTGTTTTAAGCAAGAAATTTTGAATGATTTGCAAAATCATTATGAAATTTATGAAAACTGTTAAAACAAAAAATTTCTTACGTACCCATCTTTTACAGCAGGTAAATAATCCACATTGAGTTCATTCATGAGCGCTAAAACCTCTCTGGGAGATGCTAAATGGTCTACATTTTGACACGATTTAAAGGCCAACTGCATAATGTTAATATCCCACCACCTTAAAAAAAATTATTATTTAAATTGGTGTCTATATAATGACTTTTCAATATGTGGAAAGACATCTTCGATTTGTATTATCATTTTCAAATTATAAGTCGTTGGAACGGTTTTCTCTTGTAAATAATTTTTAATTTTATGAGAATGCAACCTTATTTGCAACTTAGAAATGATAATTCTTTAAAGTAATTTTTAAAATGAATACTGAGTAGCACAATTATAGGCCTGGATTCCGCGTACCGAAAAAAGTTTATTAATAGAAAGCTGAAAATTTGTTAATAGCTTATAGTAGGGGAGCACAGTATGCAAAAAAAGTTAAATAAAGTCTTCCATTTTAGTGGGCACTTTAGTGCCATTTTTTAATTTAATTTTCCATTTCCAACAATCGTTTTCTCCGATTATAACGCCATCTATCCATAATTCGAAAAAATGTTTCCAATAAAAGTTACTTATTTTTACGTAAGGAATCCAAATCTGCAATAAAAAATGGGGGTCCTATTTAAGATTTTAAAGTAACCAAGTAGATTTTTCAAAAATATTGAATAAGTGTATTTTACAGTTTTCGATCTGATGTTCATTTCGCGAAATATCGTGGGATTCGAATTTAAAATACAGTCGAACCCGCTTATTGGAATAGCCTTCGTGCCTAGCAAAAGTATTCTTATAACCGGGATATTCTAATAACCGATCATTAGTGGCTAGTAGAAACGTCTCAGGGCCTCAAATTTATATTCCTTAAAGCGGGATATTCCAATAAGAGGTATTCTATTAAGCGTGTTCGACTGTATTAAACTTACCCCCCCCCTATCCGTGGGAAGTCGTGTTTGGTATCATTCGATAGATTTTTAAAAAAATATTAAGCACATATAGCAGTATAACTTCTAACGTGCATACAAAGTACACACACATTCTTTTTTTCTATATTAATAAGTCCAAAAATATATATTATATATATTTTAGGTCGGAAAGGTCATGTACTGACGTTATATTTATAATGAGGCAAGTTCAAGAGAAATCGTTGGAATACAACAAACCGGCATATTTATGTTTCGTAAACCTTAAGAAAGCATTTGACAGGTACCTCTAGGAATAATTAAAACGATCGAAAACATCTACCAGAACAACACAATAAAAGTAAAAGTGGAAGATGAACTAACTGACCCATTTGAACCGGCAATGGGATAAGGCAGAGGGATTCTTTGAGTCCTTTATTATTCAACCTGATCATGGACGAAATAATAAAAAAATAAGAACTAAAAAAGGATACCAAATGGGAGAAAAACAACTTAAAATAATCTGCTGATGCAATACTAATCTCTCAAAGTGAAGGTTATTTACAACGTATGCTGCACCAATTTAACATAACCGCCAGAAAATTTAACATATTAATTTCCTCAAAAAAGACAAAATGCATGGTTATAACAGCAGATCCAATAAGATGTAAATTGGTTCTGAAAGGTCAGATAATAGAACAAGTGATGGAGTTTCAATACCTAGGCATCACACTATCTAGCTACGGAAGGCTCAAAACAAAAGTGGAAGATCAAGTGAATAGAGCAAACAGAGCCGCAGGTTGCCTGAATGACACAATATGAATAAATAAAAATATCGAAAAGAAATGAAAGGCAGAAATGAAAACTCTTAACATTAAAAGTAAGTGAGTTACGCTCAAAATATTGTTGGTTTCTTTTATTTATTGGTAACAAAAAATCGCGAAAATCACCCCCTAATTAGCATCACAAATAAAATTTATCATTTCCACTTGACAAGTTACTTTGCTTATGTATTATTTATATGATCTGTAAGTTTCATCGGTTCAAAGTGCTTATTTTTGAAAAAGCTGTACTTAGTTAAAATGGCTTGAACGAGTAACTACTAATCACGAGTTTAGGCAAATTTTGAACAGCCATAGCATAACCAATTTTTGTCTAACAAAAAAACAAAAAATCAAAAATATTGAGAAAAGTAAAACGAACATTTTATTACTCTTTGAGATTTTTGGTATTACTAATAATTTTTAAAAATCCACAAGGAAGAACTTCCTGTAGTTGGCTGTATACCATTAATTACAAGTAAAAATTCACTAATAATTTTTAAGTTAATTCCATAAAAAATTCCATTTTTTCAAAATTAAAAAATAATGTTTTATTTTAAACCCAATTTTTTTCAAAAATGAGCACTTTGAACCAATGAAACTTATAGATAATACATAATATAAGCAATACGTAACTAAAGTAACTTGTGAAGCGGTAACGATTAATTTTATTTGGGAAGCTAAATAGGAGGAGATTTTCGCGATTTTTTTAGCAAAAAATAAAAAAGACCAGCAATATTTTGAGCGTAACTTACTTACTTTTAATGTTAGAAGTTTTTTTAAAAAACAAAAATAAACCTTTTTTAAACACTTTAAAAAAGTTGTAATGAATTTTCCCCTAAAAGAGCTCCGTTTTTGGGTTATTTCAAATTGAAATATTCGATTTGGAATTTGACGAAGAAGAACCTACTTTTCATTAGCTACAACTCTGCTTCTACTGGGTCTACAGACCTCATGTACACCATTTTTTTTTAGTTTTTTATAAGCTATATTTTTGCCACGAATATATTTTTTCGCTAAATACTTACTTTTTGAGTTATCTGCGAAAAACCGTCCAAAAACATTGTTTTTTGTTAAAAATGAACATATTCACTCGCAAATAATTCAAAAAGTATTAACTTGGTGAAAAAACTATATAGAACAAAAATTACTTAGAATTAGTCATTTTATACAATTTCGGACTTATTTTGAACGTATATTTTTTCACCCCCGAGAAAATATTTTTCAGCCCGTATTTCCCAATTTTTGTAAAATGGAGGGGATATAGAATTGTAAACTTTTTCTTATATAATAGTAGACAATTTCAACTACCTATTCCCAAATTTTTATCCTTCCTTTATCTTTTTGGAGGTTTTCGTAAAATTTTGTGGTCCCTGCTCGGGCTATATCTCTTTCTAGCACATTGTATCGAGAAACTAACAAGACACTGAGTGGTGGTATAGGCACAGTATATAGAAGTTCCACAGTAAAATCACTCTTCTGTCGGCGCTTTGATCTCAGGAAGTAATACCGGCAGTACGCAATTGGTAATTCACCAGTGGTGGATGCGGGTTTTCCCTGTTAAAAGCCGTACGTTTCTATACGAATAGCAATGCGAGAGTGGGGCAAAAGCGACTGCCAACATTGCGCGGTCGCCATGCGCAACTACAGATTTTACTTCCAATTTTTCGGAGAGTGGTTCTACTGTCCCTCTTTATACTGTGTTATAGGCACGGAAAGGAAGGACTACTTTCGCAGCTTTACTATGCGTAAGAGTGAAACAGCACTGAGCCACAAAAAAAAAGATGATGTCGTCACTTCGCTCAACATGACACTCTGTCTATGATAATATATTATGTCTATGACATGTCTATCACATAATCTATGCCGTTTAAAATTAAGAGCTTGTGGCATTGAACGGGAGGGGATTGACGAATGACAAATGTCTATATCGTTGGAAAATGCCCCACTTGGGATAAAAATCCACCTGTTTCATCATTTTAAAAAAATCCAATGAATTTTGCCAAAAAATGTCAGTGTGGATTCATTAGAATGGCCAACCCTGTGTAGAGTTTTATACGCTTCAGTCTATTTTTTGTTGAAGTTAATTTCGATTACTTTTAAACGCGTATTATTTAATTTGTGGACTTGTAAAATATCTCTAATAAATTTTTCTTACCAATGACCATTAGGGTTTGTAACAGGTAATAAATTTCTTTGTTCCATCCATTGATCAACAATAAATTTGGTTAAATAGTTTCTGGTACCGTCTGGAAATACAACTACCACTTTCTTTCCCTTTCCCAAGTTAAAATCTTTAACTGCTTTTAAAGCACCTGCCATTATTACGCCACTGCTTAGTCCTAAAACAAACAAACATACAATATGATGAAGGCAATGAAATGCTGATAGTTCTAGCAATATGTCATTTCAGCGCAGAAACAGACGAATCTGTCGACGAAACACTCTGTACAAATAAAGTAAACTAATTAACACCTAATTCAAAGAAATCTGTTTAGAATGTTTATTCTTACCAACTAATAATCCTTCTTCCTTTATTAATCTTCTAGCCATGACCAGTGATTCTTTATCATATAATTTGTACCATTTATCTATATTATGTCGATCACATGTTACAGGAACAATATGATCTCCTATACCTTCAACTTCAGAAAACTTCACATCTGTTTTATTAATTTCTGGTGGTTCAGCAAAAAATGAGCTATGAGGATCGGCACCTATTATTATTGTATTGGGAGAAATTTCTTTAAACTTTCTGCCTATACCAGTCATAGTTCCTCCTGTACCAGCTGCAAAAACCTACAGAAATTAAAAATAAGAGAATTATAATAATACAGTGATGAGCGCGCTAATAACCGGTAAAATAGCTCAAAAGATGGAAAACCTAATACATTGCGAAACAAAAAGAGATGAAACTAGTGGAGGTAGAAATTATCGTTATAAACGTAGTAATTAACATTACATTACATAGTTTCCCACCTTTAGAAGTCTGTGTGAGGAGTATTTTATAAAAATCTACTGTCAGAGTGACAGTTGCCATACTCCTTTGATACGTCTAATGGTGGGAAACTATGTAATGTAATGTTACTTTATACGTTTATAACGATAATTTCCACCTCCAATAGTTTCATCTCTTTTTGTTTCGCAATGTATTATGTTTTCCATCTTTTGAGCTATTTTGCCGGTTACTAGTAGGTACGCTCATCACTGTATACAGTGCTAGTCAAAAGTCCGTACCCCCCTCGTATCTTTTGAACGGTTATACCTATAATAGTGAAATTTGGAGGCACGAAATAAACGGATGTAAGCTTCTTAACTAGTTATGACAGGTGACGTAATAGTGACAGATGACGTTACAGAGCCACTGTGACCGATAATTTTAAATAGGACCTTATGGCAAGTGATACCTCGTTTGAAAGGTATTTAAAATACCTATTCAGTCATACTAATTTTTTTGGGTTTAGGTTGATTTTGATTTTGGTGAATAAATTAAATAAATATAATATTGTAGTTTCGAATTTAATTAATAAAAATTCAAATGTTCGCCTATGGATTTTTTGTCAAAAAATTTGACGTTTTTTAATTCTCTAGTAGTTTTTACGTCAACGTCAACCTGTTTGACAAGTAATCATAGGCGGAATTTTGAATTTTTATTAATTAAATGCGAAACTACAATTTTATATTTATTTCATTTATTCATCAAAATTAGCTTAAACTCAAACAAAATTAGTATGACTGAATAGGTATTTTCAATACCTTTCAAACGAGGTATCACTTGCCATAAGGTCCCATTTAAAATTATCGGTCACAGTGGCTCTGTAACGTCATCTGTCACTATTACGTCACCTGTCATGCCTAGTTAAGAATCTTACGTCCGTTTATCCTCCCTCCAAATTTCACTATTATAGGTATAACCGTTCAAAAGATACGAGGGGGGGTACGGACTTTGACTAGCACTGTATTATGCAATGAGCATTTAATGATGGTGAATATGATGCAAGTATGACGGATACGACAGGAGCCGCGAAGCGACGTGTATCGTGTAGAATACGAGCATCATAATGACAATTAAATACAAGTTGTATACATGATTTTTTATTTGATCATATTGTGTTCACTTCTTTGGAATGCTTTACACAAATCTCTCACTTACGATCATATCAACTTGTCCATCACACTGGTAATATATCTCTTCAGCTGTATTGTCATAATGGGCTACCGCATTAGATGGGTTAGAAAACTAAAAATAAATTAGATGTCATAAAATTCTTTTAAGTCTTCTTTTAAGATATTATGTAATAAAATTAATAGAATTGATGACGATATGTGCCCAAAAAATATATTTTCTCCCACCAAATGAAAACGGACTGAGACTCATTAACTTTGCTATCATTACCAAGAGAAATAAGTGAACTGATTCGAAAAAGTTCACCAAAGAAAGCACCTGGTCCAGACGAAATCACTAACAGAGCTCTGAAGTATCTTCCCTCGAAAGCAGTTGTGTATTTGACAAATATAACAAACGCAATACTAAGATACAGGCTCTTCCCAAATCGATGGAAGGAAGCCCATGTAATTATGATACCCAAGCCAGGAAAGAACCACATATTTCCGCAAAATTACAGGCCGATTAGCTTACTTCCAGCAGTCAGTAAGATAGTGGAGCGAGTCATCCAAACCAGGCTCCAATCAGAGACAGACAGGCTAGGCATAATCCCAGAAGCACAATTTGGATTCAGAGCTCAACATTCCAGCGAACATCAAATATTAAGACTTACCGAATATATAGTAGATGGATTCAATGACCAACAATATACGGGAGCAGCCTTTCTGGATGTAAGCAAAGCCTTTGATAGAGTGTGGCATGAAGGACTGACATACAAAATGAGAGATTATGGATACAGTGGGGCCACGACGAAACTCATCTCCTCGTACCTAAGCGACCGGAAGTTCAGGGTCCGGATAGGACCAGTTCTGTCAGAACACGGAATGCCGGAAGCTGGAGTACCACAGGGGGCAGTTTTATCACCCCTTCTGTATAGCATATATACAGCAGATGTTCCAAGAACACCCGGGACATTGATCAGCCTTTATGCAGACGACACTGCAATTGCTGCAAAACACATGAACCTAGATATAGCTGTAAGAAATCTACAGACGGCATTGGATACAATAGAAGAATGGAGTATCCAATGGAAAATAGCAATAAATCCAGATAAGACCCAAGCGGTTATCTTCAAAAAGAGAAGAGATAACCCAGAACAACAGCTAACATTGCAAGACAGACACATCGAATGGCAAAACAAAGCTAAATATTTAGGAGTCACAATGGACCAAGGTCTAACATTCACATCACATGTCAACGCAACAGTCCAGAAAACAGCAGCGGCCAGAGCGGCAATAAGAGGACTCACAGGAAGAAGAAGCAAATTAGCTATGAAAACAAAATTAAGACTTATAAATAGCATTATACTGCCAATAATTACATACGCATCTCTTGCATGGGGTCACACGAGTCAAAGTAACAAAAAGAAGATACAAGCGGCACACAACAACTGCCTCAGAGAAGCTGCAAACGTGCCCAGATATGTCGCCGAACGGTTCTTATTTAGAGACCTAAAACAAATAAGAGTACTGGATATTATGGAGGAAAAAGCCAGAACAAAATTTGCTGAGCTAGAAGACCACCCAAACCGGATCCTGCAAGAGATATTAAGGTATGATGTGTACCATAGATGGAAACACAGGAGACCCAAACAGCAAATATTAGTTAATATATAATAAAGGCTAGATAATCGTAGCTCTATCAAAAGAAAACAACTTGCTCACCTTTGGCATCTCATTATATTTATTAATGTTGATTTTTATACGTTTCAGACATCCCTCAAAAAAAATATACAAAAACTTCAAAACGGCTTCAGCCACTAAACAAATCAATAAAATATTAACAATAGGCGAAAGCCACAAAAAATATTAGTAACAAAACCCAAAAAAACGGGCATGGGGGGCCCACATCCTCGAGTGCCGAGTCACCGAACTGGACATAGCCCAGAGCGGGGACTCGGTGCCCGAGCAAGCAAAACAGATCGAAGATAAGTCACTAGAGATAGCGGGAATAGAGCGCCTCACGCTGGCCTGCATTGATCGGGGTAGGATTTCATATGGGAGTCCGTGTACCCAAGACTCCCATATGATAAGCACTTTGCTGATTGAGAGCCCCTATAGCGCATCAGAGTGCTATCGGGGGGTAAGTGGATGGTCTGGAGCATTGAAGCGGGGTGGAGTGATTCCTGCTTACGGGAGTTAATCCTCCTCGCCCCAATGAATTGTATCACCCGAATGTCATTCTCTAGGGGTGAGCAAGTCTCTCAGGCTGGGTTAAATCACTATGCTTGCTTTCTTGCTCATTATCAAGAATATGCTAGTAGGTGAGACACGATTTCCCCATAAAGATATACAGGGAACTTTACAGGGGATTGATAATAAAATAAAATTAACCAAATAGACCATGTAGGCATAGGCCAGGATCGGCAGGATCCCAAAAAAGTTTATTAATAGCAAGCCGAAAATTTGTTAATGGCTGAAAGGTGTCTAGTCGGACAAACTTTGATGTATGGTAATACTGGAACAGGAGAAATTTTACCTGTGGAACGTGATTTTAGTTGTGGAACTTGTCATCTTGACAAGTTTATGATTGTGAAAACTAACAGGTTGTTTCTCCGATAAATATGTTGATCATTTTAATAAGTCTGACACGTAGAACATGCCAAATGAAGGACTTATGTTGGTGATAAATAGCAGTCTGATTTTTTCATGAGAGTTTAATGAAAGAGTAACAAATCAATTGGAAGTTCTGTCCGACAAAATACATGGGACATTTTCGTAGTCTGACGTTAGAAACCTGTAAACCTGTTCCACAATTAAAATTTCCCTTGTTCCAGTTTCCAGTGTAGTCCAAGTAATGAAGCTTAAAATAGGACAGAACCTCGCAATTTTTACAGAATAGATCGATTTGCTTGAAAACTTGAGAATAAGTAGTGGATAGTCCAAGGATCAAAATCTATATGAGGCCGAAAGGCGCTTTTACCATGGGGGTGGTTGCCACCCCATCTCCGGGGTGGAAATTTTTTATTTTATTTTGACCGCAAAAGTTGGTAAAAACTTTCATTCTAAGCAAAAAACGTTCTATACATTTTTTTATTATATTAATAGTTTTCGATTTATTCGCTATCGAAAGTGTTAGTTTTATATCGAAAAAATCAATGTTTTTAATCAGTTTTTTGCTAATAACTCAAAAAGTTTTAGTTTTTTCAAAAAATAAACAAAACATATTTTTTTTATTTTCTTTAAGACCAATAGTAATCGAGCTATATTTTATTATATGTTAGCTCTTCTTCGTCAAATGATAAATATTGTAGTTTCAAACTGAAAAGACCGGAAAACTGTGCATTTTTCGAGGATAACTTGTTCAGAGCCATTTAAAGTAGAGATAAAGGCAGTTATTGTTTTCGTTTGATTCAGAGTTAGACCACCATCTCCATATAGCTATTTCAGCATCTATGCATCCTCAGTGAAGCTATGCAGTCACAACTCTGAGACAAATATCAACAATCCTGCCTATTTAAGGGAAAACATCGCGATACAATGTTTCCACCTTTTGAGACGCAAAACAGCGACATCTCTCGTAATACGGGAAAGACGAAAATTTCTAGATACAAAGTTTGCTACTTTTATAATTAGAATAATTGAAATAAAAATAACAAACAATATTTTAAATACAAGACTTTTCGTTAAGAAACTGCTTTCTGGCTGCATCCTGTATCTCCGGCTTTTACAATATACAGTGCGGTGGAATAAGTGTTGCCCCCCCCTGTTAACTTGTTTATTTTAAGAATATAAGCAAAACTCTCGGACAGGTCGATTTTTAAACTAACCATAGTATATTATAGCATCAACGTTTCGAACTTTACGCAATCCCTCTTCAGGTGACAGCCATAAATTTGATTTTTTTAAATGGGAAAGTACATCATGTGGCACCTCATTTAAAAGCTCTTAAAATACTGAGTTCAAAAATGTATAATACTTTAATCCTGTTTGAGAGCGTAGGCGAAAAATTTCGGTCGAATTCTTTCTATATGCAATTATTTTTTTCGAATCCTCAAATATCCAATAAATATTTTTGAAAAATTTAAACGCAGAATGAAATATTACAGTATTCTCGATGGTCCAAAGTCTCTGAGAACTCCTATAATGTTTATTTTAATAAGTCACAGTGGTGGAAAAAAGAGAACAATTTAGTGTGATTTTTAATTTCAAATATATCGTTCAAAACTTTTTGTTTATTCTAAGAGACTGTCAGCCCTCGGTAATAATCTAATCTTTCATTCTGCGTTTAAATTTTTCAAAAATACTTATCAGTTTTCTCAGAATTCGAAAAAAATAAATGCGTTTAAAAAGAGTTCGATTTTGGGCCTGCGATCTCAAAAAGGATTAAAGTATTATACATTTTTATAATCAGTATTTTAAAAGCTGTTAAATGAGATGCCACATGATGTACTTTACCATTTAAAAAAATCAAAGTTATGCCTGTCACCTGAAGAGAGATCGCGTAAAGTTCGAAACGTTGATGCTATAATATACTATGGTTAGTTTAAAATTCGACCTGTCCGAGCGTTTTGCTTATATTCTTAAAATAAACAAGTTAACAGGGGGAGGGGGGCAACACTTATTCCACCGCACTGTATAAACACAAGAGACGACGAATATAGAAGAAAGCAAATAAAGGACACTTTGTCCACGTATTTACCTTCTTTTCGTCTAGGAAAAGGACCGAAAGACAGTTGCAGGTACTCAAATATGTGTAAAGATGAAAAAGATAAAGGCAGTTTTTGTTTTCATTTGATTCAGAGTTGGACCAACATCTCCATATAGCTATTTCAGCATCTATGCATCCTCAGTGAAGCTAATTTAAAGTGTTTAAAAATATCTATCTACAGAAATAAAAAAAAGTCTCTAGCTCAAAAATTAAGTGACTAAAGAATGCCAGTCCCAATTTTTTTCAGCGAAAAAGTGATCGGACACTTCCCTTAATTACCACCCTGATTAAAATTAGATATTGACCTTATTTGGGTTTCTACATTTATGTATTATTAATAAGTTCTAGAGGTTTGACCGGCATAGAATGATTAGTTTTAAAAAAAATGGAGTAAAAATCGAATAACGATTTTTTGTAGTTTGGTAAAAAATGCCCTTTTCTTCAGAGTAGAAAGATTAGCATCAGAGATACGAAAAATATGTAAATCTATAATTGTCGCTCATTCAATTCCCAAGAACGGGGTTAGCAAACATTTTTTCTATGGCAAAAACTGAGTGAGCTATTGACAATTAAATCTTGTAATAACATGCAAAAACCACCTATACCAACCCTTTTATAGTCACCTCTTTTTGCGACTGAGGATTTTAAAAGGATTTAATTATAGATCTTGTAAAACCTACAAAATTCTTTTTTACCAAACTTTCTAGGATAAAAAATAAAAAAGTTACGGTTAAAAATCAATATATTATTTTTGAAAATAAAAAGAGAAATCCAATTGGAAGCTTAATAATGTAAGTTAGCGGTGTTTTTGGTCATTGGCCTTATTCATACTTCTTTATTTATGTATTAGTAATAGATTCCAAAAGTTTGACTGGCTTAGAATGATTATTTAAAAAAAAAAACTGGAGTTAAAAGCGAATAACGAATTTTTGTAGTTTGGTAAAAAATGCCATTTTCTTCAGAATAGAAAGATTACCATCAGAGATGGTAACGAAAAGTGGTAGACGAAAGGTAGACGAAAAATGTTTAAATATGAAATTGTAAAATATAATAAAAAATTTCCACCCCAAGGTGGGGTGGCAACCACCCCCATGATAAAAGCGCATTTCGGCGTAATATAGATTTTGAGCCTTGTACTATCCACTACTTATTCTCAAATTTTCAAGCAAATCGATCCATTCTGTAAAAATTACGAGGAAAAAGCTTTGGTTTCTGGACTAGGGTTCTCGTACAACAAAGTTTGTCCGACTAGACACCGTTAAGCTATTAACAAATTTTCAGCTTGCCATTAATAAACTTTTTTTGGTACGCGGGATCCAAGCCTATCATTGATGCAAGACACTGTTCCAACCTTTTAGATGCCAGGTCTTTCAAAGGAGCAAACGTAGAAAGTGATCACTATTTGGTTTAGCCACGGTTAAAAATAGAAAGAATATCTAATCAAAAATAAGGAGATCGGAAAAAGGAAGGAAAAATTAAATATTTACAAACTAAAAGATCCGAACATAGCAAATGAATATAGAGAACAAATAGAAGATAAACTAGGAATAAAAACCGTAGAAGAAGAAGAAGAAATTAACATATTAACGTGTTATATGTCATCATAACAACTATGTTCTTATGATAACATTACATTTTATCAAAGGAACATTTATTTATAAGATAACATACGCCTCCTCGGAAAAGAAAAAATCAAATAGATCATGTCCTAATAGAAAGAAATCACGATAAAGCAATAGTCAAATGCAGGAGGTACAAAGGAGCAACTACCAACAGTTACCGTACACTAGTAATAGTCAAATTAAAACAAACTAAAAAAAATATAAAATCTGTCAGAGACAGATTAAATTACCAATTAGCAGGGCCGCGCCGTCCACGTGTGCAATGTGTGCGGCGCACACAGGCGCCAGCAATTAAGGGGCGTCACTAGAGTTGTTAAAAAAATTTTACGCCGGTAAAACAACACTTACAGACCTTGCCACCCTTTAAAACTCAACTTCAAAGGTAAACAAATTACGTATTGATTTATACAATCTGCATAAACAAAAAATCCTGTACAAACATGCAGCCACCAAGCCACCGGTCCAGCAGAATTTATGCTTTAGAGCCGTTGTACAAAAATTTGGAAGACATTTATGATGCTTTATGTCTTTATGTGATCAAATAAATCTGATCTTGATTCAAAATATCAAGCTAGATATTTAGGAGATAAAATCTCCACATTTACATTCATTTGCTCAGTCCACATATAATATGGTATGAAGTTCTGATGAAAGTTAACTTCGTTAGCAAAACTTTATTTACAATCAAAAACAATAAATATGCAGCCTGCGTTAAATACTTTACAAGAGTTAAAACAATTCTTGCTCGGGTTTCGGACAGATAGCAAATTTAATTTTGTTATTACCACAGCAACTGAAACTGCAGAGAAACTGGATGTGGAGCCCAGTTTTCAACCAGCCACAGCTACGGCGTCGGAAAAAAAGCACAGTTCGATTACGAACATAAAGACTAACTGCTTCTGGATCGTAAAATGTCATACACAGTTCATTTCTTTTATTGTGTTCTCTACCAAGCATTGATTTCAGTCAAGGAAAGATTTTCCATACTAGAAAATCATGTTGATTGTTCCAAATTTTTATATAATTTGAACAACGTTACAGGAAACTCAAATTTAAAACTTTTTTGTTTTGTAAAATTTCAAAATTTATATTTTTAAACGAATTTACTGCAGTTTACTCAAATTTAACAATAGCTCTTCACATTCTACTCACTCTGCCCATATCTAATGCCACTGCTGAACGATCTTTTTCTAAATTGAAACATAAAAAAATTATAAGGTTTTATAAATAAAAAATTTTATATTTTTATGTTTATTTAATTTTTATAAAAATTTATAAAATTTGTCTATTATCTCTATAGAGTCGTCAGTATTAAATGAAAATTGATATTCACTATAATATAAAAAGATTTTCCGAACTGAGGAGGCGCGAAAAGTTAATTTTTTATAAAATAGCTATTTCATTACCTAAATCTTTAGTTTTTTTATGTGGTTACGCCAAAGATTTAATTTTATTTATTAACGCACCTAGTATTTTCTTCTGGTGGGTGTTGGCTTTGGCACCGAAATTTTTTTGTATTGCGTGTGAAAGACAAGTCACATTTTCTTACTATTCTTTATATATTTTTCATATGCCCTGGATGGGATTTTAATCCTCAAACCCCCCCCCCCCCCGAGTGCGCCACTGGTTACAATAAATAATTGTTAATTTTGGGCGCCATTAAGCGTTTTGCACACAGGCGCTACCACGTTCTAGCGCGGCACTGCCAATTAGAGCGCCTTCAAGAGAAACAAAGAGTCAAGAAACTAGAGAAAGAAATAAATAAAAGATGAATATGGTAGTAAAGAGACTAGAGGAAGAATGAGGTTAAAGAAGTCATAAGAGACCAAAAAATACCAAGAAGCTAAAAGGGCTAGATAAAAGATTTATCAGAAATAGGTATTGTAGATTGGAGTGGAAAACCAAAAGAGCGGGAAAATTGTAAGAAACCATGGCTTTCAATCCAAGGTTTTAGAAGCCGTGTTAAAAACATTATCACTTTGCATATAGGCAGTTATGGACTTTTTACTTACTTGATCTAGAATAATGGAATTTGGTGTTTGTTTATGAATATAGTGGGTTTTTCCGTACTTTCCATGCTCACTAATATCTGGTTCATCCATTGGGACTCTTACGACTGTTGCACCAAATGCTTTCATGATATCTTCCTTCTCCTTGGACGCCTTATCTGGTAATACGAGAATGCATTTGTAATCTACAAATAAAAAACAATTTATGTTTAAAGACAAGTTGAACATATATACAGTGTGTTACAATGAAAATTTGACCGCTTTCACGCCAGATACTCAGATACCAAGAATTTCTTTAAAATTTAAGAAACCGCGACAAGTTGTATTGGGAGTAGTGATGTTGAAAAAGTAACTATTCGTTACAAAGTACTTACTTAGGGATACCGAAAGTAACGATTACTTTACAGAGAGGCAAATCATTACTTTGATTACTTTGATTACTCTGATTACTCTGATTACTTCGTACCAATCGTATCAGAGCGAGTAACGACTATTGTATCTACTTTGATTACTTTGATTAATCTGATTACTTCGTACCAATCGTATTAGAGCGAGTAACGACTATTGTATCTACTTTGATTACTTTGATTACTGTGATTACTTCGTTACTTCGTACCAATCGTATCAGAGCGAGTAACGACTATTGTATCTACAACCGTACAACCAGTACACTTGATTACTTTCTATAAAAAAATGCCAATCGTATACCAGCGAGCAGCGGACGGGACCGGTATTTTACGAGTGTTATCGAATATCGTTATCGGTATGAAGCGTTTTAAGGGTGTGACGGAATACCTGTACAAAATACCTACCTACTGAGGGGGCGGAGGTAAATTCCTCACCAACCATTAAAAACATATAATCCGACAGGTATTTTCCTCACCAAATTTAAAGGTTCATATTAATCCGGCAGGTATTTTCCTCACCAACTCACTCAGGTAATAAAATAAAAAGGTAGATGTAATTTAAGAACATTTATTATGAAAGAATCCGAAATCCGAATATAAAGTCGTTAATTTCCTTACATTATAATAATAGTTTATAATATAATAGGCAAAACGTATAATAGAGGAGTCAATGGAGTTTTTGCTTATGGAAAAAATCAAATAAGATAGAACTTTTTATAATTTCATTAAGAAATGTTAAATAAACAACATATCAAAAAGTAGTAGGTACTCCAAAAGTGGGTGCTTCACTTTTTATTAAACAAATGAACTGCGAAATTAATTGTTTTTTAAATGCCGACGAAAATTATAAATTTTAGAAAAAAACTGACTTAAAAATTCTACGTAAAGAACCGAATACAAAGATTTGTCTAATATTAAATCTACAGCTTCTATAATTTTTTTATTTAGAACGCTCAAGTCACCCTTCTCACAAACATTGGCGCACTTTATAGAAGCGTCCAACGCTGCGCGCGTTTGAATTAATTTATTATAAAAATCCACAAGGAAAAAGCTTTCCTGTAGGCTGTATACCATATAATACAAAAAACGAATAAAATCCTTTATAAAAGGTATATATTTAAAAATCCCTAAAAAGGGCTACATCACAGAACTAGTTTTCGATTGGTTGACCAATCATTTTAGATAAGCACTGATGATGTGTGCTTACAAAATACCTTTTATAAAGGATTCTATTGGTTTTTTTTAATTTATTATAATTTCTTAACTAATTGATCAAACAAAATCTTACAAATTGGAAACGAAAGAAGAATATTAAAGCTATCTTAAGATGAAATAAACAGAAAAAATATGGGCAAACGTATGGTGTGGGCGGAAAGTGAGACGTAATACATGAATTATAATCAAAAATGGTTTAAAAATGTGTAACTAATACAATTTTACCTATAGGACTCTAAAATCTTACTAAACAACTTACTTATTAAATATCTTACTAAACGATGTTTTACTCAAAAAAAAATCAAATTAACGTTTTTAAGTAAATTAGAAGCAATTATTTAGGTTGATGGAACTTTTAAATACTGCACAAAATTTTTTACTTAACTATTTACAATTCATGGACTCAATAATGGACACTTTATGCCATTATTCTTTTGCTTTCAAATAAGTTAGCAAATTCATATGTGATTGCCTTAAATTGTGTCAAAAATTAAACCTTTTTAATCCCAAGAGTGTGTATTCCGATTTCGAAAAAGAGATCCATGCAGCTGTAAGTGAAGTGTTTCTCTCTGCGAAAATAAAATGATGTAGATTTCATCTCGTACAATCATGGTGTAGAAAAATTCAAAAAGTTGGATTTTCCTAGATCCATTAGACGTACGTGAATGTTTTGCTATATACTTTAGTTAGATTTGCTGATTACTTAGTGAACAAGGAAAACAGTTCATTACTTGAGCGTACAACCATTGCCTGTGAAAGCCTGCTTAACCATTGAAGCGAACCAGTATGTATACAGTTTTCGGATCGAAAACTATTATTTTTAAACTGTATTATATTAAAAGGGATTTTTGAACTCGCGAGCTAACTAGTGTGCTCCGTACTCAAGTTTAAACGTATTTATTACAATTTTATAGGTGTTTTAAAGTGCACTAAATTATTTTACTTCAAAAATGTAATAAACAACTTCTTTTTGAGAAAATTAAGAAAATTATCAGTTAAAAAAATGTTTACACAAAGTCATCAAAATTTTTTCTGTACAACTTACTTACCTAAAATACATTTAATAACAAGCTTAAACAATATTAAATGTTCAAAAAACTTTTTTTGCGCTCTTATACAGTATGTCTGCGCAACTTGGAACCTATGGAAAACTTCTTTATTATAAATTTTACGAAAAAAAGTTATTCTTGATAAAATGCTCTGCATCGTATAGAATATAGAATCTAAAATGCATCAAATATCAAATATACCTTTGTATTTGAAAATATGAATTTCGCTCAAGGGTAAAGTACCTTAGTATTTGAAAATATCGAAAATTGTTATTAAGAAAATATCTGATGGTTGAATCTTAGGTTTTAGACCATGCAGAACTTTTTATGAAAAATAACTTTTTTTCGTAAAATTAATAATAAAAAAGTTTTATATGATTCCAACCTACAGGGACATATTGGGTGCTACTTCGGTATGCGGTCTACGGCAGAGTTTCTAGTTTGGTATGCGGTCTACCGTCTGATATGCGATCTACGGCAGTTTAGCTGATTCGGCATGCGGTCTACGTACAAAAACAAATTAGAGAAACTATTACAAACTTTTTATTTATTATTTATATTTATACTTTACTTTACTTGTCATACTTGTGCTTTACTTCACACTTCACGTGTTATTCTGTCTAAATCCCGAACCGAGGATTAGCGGCGTGTAATTTGGGTTGCCTATATAAACTTGAATCAACGAAATGGGCCTTGAGTGTTAATTTAAAACGCTGACAAGACCGTTTAGTGATAATAAAAAGGGTGGGTTGTGATTGCGCGCAGCGGTCAAATACCTCCTGCCCTGCGGTTCTCTCACTCTAAAGGCTGATTCACATTATAGCTCAGGTCACGGTACGCTCACGCTCAGCTCAAGGTTCGGTCAACTATTCTTACACGCATTTTAATCATGCTATCCGCACTAAACACGACGGTCAAGTTCCGTCCCTTTTTTTGGACCGCGTGGTTTCTCCGAGAGAATATTTTGATCGTGGCTTGAGCTGACCGTGAGCGGAGCGTGACTTGAGCTATAATGTGAATCAGCCTTAATACCCGTAAGTTGGGTTTGGACCGAAGGGTTAGGTCTTCCTCCTTTCAGGCAAAAACCGATATTTACTGCGGTTGCATGATATTTAATATTAAAATAGTATTGGATGTGGTAGAATGTAGACTCTTTGTATAATTACCAATTGAACAGTGAAGCTGTTAGTAATAATAAAATAGTAATGTTTGTAATAGTTTCTCTAATTTATTTTTGTACGTAGACCGCATGCCGAATCAGCTAAATTGCCGTAGACCACATATTAGACGGTAGACCGCATACCGAAGTGGCACCGACATATTGTGTATTGACTCCCCTATAAATTATTATTTAATATTTACTATAATAAGAAACACACTTTACAAAATCCAGTCTAGTCATTAGATTTGACTGATATCTTATTAATAAATTTTCTACATTTTTCAATTTTAGTTTAACTTTTTTATCTTTGATTGGTTTTGCAATATGCAAACTTTGAATTTTAACATACGTATCTACCTGAAATTCTTTAATTTTTTCTAAGAAAATGTATATGGCTGGATGCGTATTATAAAAAGATGAATTAAAATGCGAATGAAAAGATTCGCAAGCATTCGTGGTACGAATAACAGAAGAATTTGCCTCTGCCCATAAATATGGGGAGAATATGGCATTTTCGTCTATATATGTTTCAACTAAATAATCAACATATCTATCTAAAATATCATTTTCTGGTTTGCATGACATTAGATCAAACACAAAACAATCTGATACGTCTTCTGGTTTTATATATGTAAGGCCAAAAGTAAGTTTGAGCCACTTGCCTACTTCAGAATCATTTGTATACTCTGATGTTAAACCAAGAGACTGAATTTTTCTATACCAAGCTTGGTGTAGGTGAAATCTACAACCATGTATGTCAGCGTTCGGCCATATTTGGCTAATTGCATTATGTATAGCCTTTTCAAAATCTACAAAAATTTTATTAGGATTAAACTCAATTTTAAAAGCTTTAAAAATTTCTGATTTTAATAAGTAAAACAGATTTTTGTAAGTTTCTGTTTTTTTGTTTGGCAGTAAACAGTATAATAAAGGAATATAGTGCCCATTAATTAGCCCATAAATAGTGAATAATTGCAAATAATATTTGGTACAGTAAGAAAATGTGCCATCCATATATACAAAATTCAATGTGGGTAAAAGTGTTATATTTGATTAACAACTAAATACAATTACCTTACTTTCGACACAGTTTATAAAAAGAAAATTTTCTCCCTTGGTTGTTTTTGTGCACACTTCTTCACAAACTCTTGAACCTCATCAATATTGCAAGGAAGTCGACCAGGCATCATTTTCCGTCGATAATTATATATATATTTTTTCGTATATAACTGACATCAGTTGTAGTAATTGTTTCCGGTAAATTGGTTGCAAGCTCTTGGCGTATAATTTTTGCTGGTTTTTCACTGATATTCTCTTCGGCTTTACGCTTGCAAGAGTTAGAAACAATTTTTCGATCTATCTTCTGACGATCTGGTTCATGATTATGTTGTCGGCTACTTCTAGAAATTGTAAAATTTGCACCAATAGTAAACAATTTCGCACTACAAATTGTTTTATTACACCTCCAGTACACTTCTTCACTTTTTAAAACTTTCATTTTATAAAACTTTCACTTAATAAAAAATAAAATTTTCAAATAGCAGTAAAGGTCTATCGCGATTACTTTATATTAAATATGCCATTGCATATTAAATATGCCAAAATTGCAATTGTGACTAAAAATAAAATACCATAATTATTAACTCATTAATTATTATAGGTACCTACTGTAATCTTAGAGCAGGTAGATAAATAATTCCCTTGAATGCTTTTTTGTAAAATCTACCTGAAATAATCACTTCGATTTTGGTGAGGAAAATACCTGTGGGATTATGACATACCCTTCCAAACGCAGGTATAAAGATTATTTTGGTGAGGAAATTACACCCGCCGTACTGAGGAATACGATTCTCGATATGATTACCGGTACTCAAATATTAAAGTAACAAAAGTAATGATAGTAACCAAATCATTTTTATCCCTTAAACAGATCGGTGAAGGTCGTTGTTATATCGTAAAACCTATACAAAATACCTACCTACTGAGAAATACGATTCTCGATATGATCGGTACTCAAATACAAAAGTAACAAAAGTAATCATAGTAATCAAAATAACGAATGCTGTAAATGATTACTTTATACAAAAGTAACGATTTATTCCTTAAACAGATCGGTGAAGGTCGTTGTTATAACGGAATACCTATACAAAATACCTACCTACTGAGAAATACGATTCTCGATATGATTACCAGTACTCAAACACAAAAGTAACAAAAGTAATCATAGTAAACAAAGTAACGAATACTGTAAATGATTACTTTATACAAAAGTAACGATTTATCCCTTAAACAGATCACTGAAAATCATTGTTATATCGGAATACCTATACAAAATATCTACCTACTGAGAAATACCGTGACCCGTCAAAATAGCCCGGTCAAAACAGCTCCGTCAAAAAAGCTCCGTCAAAATAGCCCGAACACAGAATAGCCTCGACAAAATAGCCCGCAAACAAAATAGCCCCGACAAAATAGATCGAACACAAAATAGCCCCGGCCAAACCACCCCCTTCTAAAATAGCCCCGGCTAAAACAGCCTCTTATAAACAATTACATAATTAGTTATACAAGGTGTCCAAAAACTTTTTTTAATTTAAATTATTTGACAAAAAGGAAGAATGTATTTAATTTATTTAATTTAACATGCATTTTGCTGTTGCCCGAAAACAGAAAAAAATGTTTATATCATAAATAAACATTGATTTTCGCTTAACTTAACTGTTCAAACTTCCAAGAGGCAGGGAAGAGAGGACTCGAGTTCTCTGATAAGACCAATTTTATTTAATGTGGTTAAGATAAACATCTGAATAGAGGATAATTACCATTTCCGAAAAAATGTATTTTTAAGAAATTATTTCATGATGAATTCTGAAGGGAGCTTTTTTGTCGGGGCTATTTTGTCGGCGGGCTATTATTCCGCGGCTATTTTGTCTGCAGGCTATTTTGTCGGAAATATTCTGTGTGCGGGATATTATGTCGGGGCTATTTTGTCGGGTCTTTTTTGACGGGGCTATTTTGACGGGGTACCGAGAAATACGATTGTCGATATGATTACCGGTACTCAAATACAAAAGTAACAAAAGTAATCATAGTAATCAAAGTAACGAATACTGTATAAATGATTACCGTATACAAAAGTAACGATTTGTAAGGAATACTCGAAAGTACCTATAATCAACATAACTAATTGGGAGGGGGACGAATTTTCATGCAAAATTCATGTTCTCAAATATAGCCCCCTACTGCCCCGCATCAACCCCCATTTTTTTTTTAATAGAAGTGTGGTCGAGTGGCACATCATTTGTAAGATAATTTTTTTCTCTATATTACACTCTATTTTTTTAATATACGTAATAACTTAGAAGATAATTTTGGATTTAACTAATGTATTGGTTAAATATCAGTAATAACAAGAAGAATAAAAAATTTCACCAAATTAATCAATTAAATGTTTTTAGCGACCTCCAACACATTCAATCAACCAACAAATTAATATCAACACGCCACTGTGTTGAAGATAATTTTGTGTTTTTGTAAAAATATCACTTTTTCATATAATTTTTTTTAAAGATAACGAATCCGAATTATCCTCTTTAGTGTTTTTCAGGTTACCTTTGATTTGACGACTGATTAATCAGAGATATTATTGTAAAGGCTTACAAAAATCTAGTGAACAAAGACTATACAGTGGGCTCTCTCTATAACGAACACGGATATTACGAGGTTTCGCTTATAATGAGATACACTAGATGTCCCATGAAATTCCTATTGAACTATAACACCTCTATAACGAGGCATATTTGGTTATAACGGGGAAAAATGAAATCGATGAATATGTTTTTAGCGCAGTAATGGCTATTGTAAAAGTAAATTAAAGTAATTATCTCAGGTTATAGGGTTGATTACAAGAAAATCACGATAAACGATCGAATGGTGTATTTTCGTCTATATGGTACAAAGTCTCAATACTAACTCAACTAAACAGAAAACTGAAAAAAGGGTCTTGGTATCTTTCTTATGAGAAATCTCACGACTAGGTCGAAGCGCGTGAAGCGACATTCTGAGTGAAATAAAAAAATGTAACAGAAAAAGATAAAAACTGAAGACGGGATTCAACCCTACGTGAACTACAGTAAACGCAATTTGAAATAGAGAAATTCCTCTTAAAATTTTGTGATTTACGATCCTTGAACAAATACATATCGTTATTTATGGTGAGCGTTGAGTGACATGGGTTGGTGGTACAGGTATACATTTCAAAAACCCTTTCAGCTGGGCAAACCAGGGAATACATCAGTGTCGTCGTAATTTTGTGGTCTAATTACGTTGGGTTTTAATTTTTATCATTGTGTGAATTAACCAACTACTAATATTTTTAACGGCCCCACTGGCGCGGTGTAATAAATATTCTTGAACGTAGGATGTCCAACCATGTGTCTGACCCATCTATCACAAAGTAAATATTATGGAGAAATCTGACGACTAGGTCGAAGCGCGTGTTGATACGAGCTTCAGGTATTTAAAAATTTAGACGTCGGCAAAGAGAGATAATAATATATATAATAGTGAGAACGACAGAGAGCACAGTATAACTCCACAGGACTGTAAAATTAGTAGTATTTACTTTGTGATAAGATGGGTCAGACACATGGTTGGACATCCTACCTTCAAGAATATTTATTACACCGCGCCAGTGGGGCCGTTAAAAATATTAGTAGTTGGTTAATTCACACAATGGTAAAAATTAAAACCCAACGTAATTAGACCACAAAATTACGACGACACTGATGTATTTCCTGGTTTGCCCAGCTGAAAGGGTTTTTGAAATGTATACCTGTACCACCAACCCATGTCACTCAACGCTCACCATAAATAACCATAATGTATTTGTTCAAGGATCGTAAATCACAAAATTTTGAGAGGAATTTCTCTATTTCAAATTGCGTTTACTGTATTTCACGTAGGGTTGAATACCGTCTTCAGTTTTTTTCTTTTTCTGTTACATTTTTTTATTTCACTCAGAATGTCGCTTCACGCGCTTCGACCTAGTCGTGAGATTTCTCCATTACTAATTTTACAGTCCTGTGGAGTTGTACTGTGCTCTCTGTCGTTCTCACTATTATATGTATTATCTCTCTTTGCCGACGTCTAAATTTTTAAATACCTGAAGCTCGTATCAACACGCGCTTCGACCTAGTCGTCAGATTTCGTCTTTGGTACATCTGTTTCAACGGGGCATTGGGCCACTTAATATCGGTACCCGGAAAGCCATATGCCCTCTGGTTCTTTACCAACGCATTCCTTACATAGACGGCGTAGAAGGGGCCGATTTGTTACACTATATAAATAAATACTCCAACTGCCTGTATATAGAAATGCCCAACACCTACGTTATTATCGAGGACAGTGCTGTAATAAACTCGACCGCATGTAATAAACTTCTTCCTTTATCGACCGATATTGAATATTGTAGGAAACTTACAATTTAAGATAGCAAAGCTTCTTGTTCATGTCGACCAGCGACACCTAATAAACTACGTAAGAGGCATCAAAACATTTCAATATTATTGCTGTCTGATATAACGAGATCCGCTTATAACGAGGTAATTAGTCTGCAATTATGGTTCTCGTTATAGAGGGAGTCTACTGTAATTAGTTAAGCTATACTATGTATAGCTTTTGAATCAACATTTTCCAGGGCGTTGGATTGGCGGATGGGTCCAATAGAGTGGCCGGTCAGATCACCCTATCTTTCGTCTTTGCATTTTTTTTCTGGGGATTCCTAAAATCAAAAATATAGGCCACTATGCCTGCAGATCTTGCAGAGTTGAGACAAAAAATGTGTTACAGAACCATTATTGACACCGGAAGTATGTATTTGCAAATATACGAAGAGGTTTTAAAAATATACTGTATTATTGTTTGGAGGTAACAGGAGGTTATTTCGAACATTTAATTGGTTAATTTGATGAAATTTTATATTTTTTTATTATTACTGATATTCAACCAATAAATTAGTTAAATACAAAATTATCTTCAAAGGTATTCCGTAAATTAAAAAAAAATGGATAGTCGTGTAGAGAAAAAAATACCTTTCAAATGATGTAACACTCGACCACACTTGCTATTAAAAAAAATGGGGGTTGATGCGGGGCAGTAGGGGGTTACATCTAAGGCCATGAATTTTGTATGAAAATTCGTTCCCCTCCCAATAAAAATTGATGCGTTTTTTTTTTAATTTTGAAAAAATTCTTGGTTTCTGAGTTTCTGGAAGGGGTCAAATTTTCGTTAGAACACAGTGTACGTACCTATATGTACAGCTGGTTGCTAAAAAAACTGATAATCTTCTTTTCATGAGCATTTTTCAGTGCGTCACAAATGATAGAAAAAAAGGTAAGTCCGTGATAATATACATTTTAGTGACATGACATTTTAGTTAAATCTGACAGTTGTCACATTTTATTTGCAATTTGGCAAAAAAATAGGGTGGCCATAAATGGTTTGGCTCAGACCGGGACATCGTAGTTACCGGGGGGGGTACCCCCGGTGAAGTTAATCCATGGAAATGGGTTGGTTTGTGAAACAAAACTAACATTATGTTTCTTCTTATTTATTACCTACAAGGTTAAAAACTTATAAATCATAACAAATTCGTGTTTCTTCTTACACAAAAAATGGCCCACTTCCACTTTAAACTTATTTTTAGTTTGAGGGTCCTGCCTGTTCATCAGATTCTTTTTCTTTTTCATACCAAAAGTATTTTTGGGAACTACTTATTTTTCTCAATGCGTCTTTGTTTTTCAAGAGCATCTCGTAAAATTGGTCGCAGGTGTATTTAAAGTTAACTCGAACGATCAACATTGAACTCATTGTTGTTATATGAAGTCGTGATTTCTCATTTGACCACAAGTTGTTCATGATGGAAAATACTCTTTCTACGGGAGCACTAGTTCCTGGCAAACACATAGCAAATTCGACCACTTTCAAAATAGTATCGTATGCAATATCCTTACTATAAAGCCTTGCGAATATTTGCTTCCATCGCTCTTCAACAGGAGTTTTTACTTTAGTTTTGTCCACTCTGTTCCATTCCGTTAAGTTTTCAGACACAATCTCCTTTACACACCGCCACTGGTCAAAGAGCACAGTAATACTGTGGTCAAAGAGTTTGGTTTCTTCTTCTTCATCCTCAGATATTTTCTTGATCTGTGTGACATTAAAATTAGGTAGGCTGGTCTGGATATCACTCCATGACGGCACTGTTTGTAGCAAAATCCACTGCAAGTTATGTACGCCTCCGAAGCTCAGTTCCCATTTTTCTAAATAGTCAACACAAGTTTTGTAAAACTTTTTCACTGTTTCTGTAAAGTCCTGGACATTTAGTTCTCCTTCTTCCTGTAAGTTTAATGTAAGTGATTTTACATTAGTAGGAATAAATCCCTCTTCCGCTCTAGATTTCAACACACTTTTCAGCGAGTTTATGCGCCAAGCAACTTCAGTAGCGGAGATATTGTCTTTCTCTATCTTCAAAACTGTGTCTTCAAAAGTTGAAATCTGGGATGTCGCAAACATCAGCCATGGCTTAAAACATGAATTTTCAAAAAGTTGGCTTAGAAAGTAAGGGCATTTATCCTGAGAAAGAAAGTAGGACTTCAGGCCTTCAAATATCTTCAGAATCCGTGTAATAGCTGGGCCAAGAGACAAAAAACGAGTGTTTCCGTGCTCTAATAACTTTGAATATTCCACCCCGGCGAAATCACAAAATTCTTTCAGTTCTTCAGTTCTGACAGTATAAATGTGGAAGTATTTATATACTTTAACTGCGAAACATTCAATATCAAACGGCAGACAATCTACGGATGTTTGAATGCAGTTGTGGACTATGTGGGCACCACATCCTACTCCGATTATTTCTTTCCCTAAACTATGTTGAAGATGTCGTCACAAATTATTTTTCCCTTTTCTAGCGGTCCCACCAAAATTTGTATTAGTGTTGTCAGCACACATAGCTACTAATTTTTCCTTAAGGTTTTTGTTTTTTATTAGTTCCTCAAGCATTTTGCTCTGGGTATCAGATTGTTCGTTTGGAAGCGAAGAAAATGAAATCATTTTAACGTGGACTCCGGATAACGGCAAAAAATAACGAACAAGTACAGGAAAACATTTTTCTGCCTTTTTGTTTGATGCGTCTATGCTGAGAGAAATAGACCCACACGTACTCAATTCTTCGTCCACTTCGTTAATGGATAATGGAGCCAAGACATTACATACGATTGCCTTACTTTCTGTCTTTCCAGATGAATATTTTGGCTCATAAACCTTTTTAATGAGTTTGGAAAGACAGTCATTTGTCCTAAAGCTGTGTCCATGAACAACTGCATGGTAGGCGAACATGCCTTCTTGTGCAGAGATTTTATCATCGGTGTCCTTTTTTAAGATGAAATTCTATAAATTAGAAGAAGAGCTGACAGCTTTCTCAGCATCTTTATGTTTTTTCGTTTTTGTATGTTGGGTAATATCATTTCTTCCTCCATGAGCGACAGAAAAATGGACACCACAGGTTTTGCATAGTACTTTTGATCTGTCAGCGGTAGAAATGTCAGTTTTAATAAATTTAAATTCTCTCTCCAAATCTTCATTGAACACACATAACCGTTTTTGTTTTTTTGAGAGTGACATTATTCGCAACACAACCACCAATTAATATTAATGATGACACTTTCACAAGTACGCTAAAACTGAGCAGCCATGCGACCGTATTCACCGAAAGAGAGACACAATACAACTGGCACTAAACTCATGCACGCAGCACGCACTGGCGACTAGACCTTTAGGTAGAGAATTTTGCACTTCTGTCGAATGTGCAGTGCATGTCGGTAGGCGCACCTGACGGTACAGTGTACAGTCAACAAGAAAAGCTTCTCATTCATCGCGAAGTACAGCCGATGCAACAAAACACGCATTAAGTAGCACATACACGATACATTTTCATGCACTTTTTAAAACTGTACTAGTTTTTTTAAGCTTTTATGAATTGCGATGAAACTATTAATATTTTTGTTAGTAAAAATATACATTTTTTATTTTTGCGTGAAACCGGGACATTTTAGGGAATTTTCTGAAACCGACGGGACGCCCTCAAAAGCGGTCAAAACCGGGACTGTCCCGGCCAAACCGGGACGTATGGCCACCCTACAAAAAAACAAATCAATTGTGTTTATTGCATTTATAAAATGGTCTTTTCTTTGATTTGTATAGTTTTATAAATTGTACAGATTATATTCGTAGTTATATTATATAATTCGTAAATAATTTTTTTTCAATTATAGCGCCATCTATTGATAACTAGAATAAATGTTATAAATGTCACCGACGAAATGTAATCACCGACGTGCGTTTTTTTCTGTCACATGCAATTTAATGCGTTAGAAAGAAATCGAAAAACTGTGACGCACTGAAAGATCCTCATGAGAAAAAGCATCCCAGCAAACAGACTTGAGCCCAGTTATGTGATGATTACGTTAAATTTACGGCAAATTTCAACGAATACCTACGTAACTCGGTGATTTATGACGGGAAAAAACGTATTTCACTGCCGAATCATTCACCTATATATTAGTGCTTCCTTTATACATGTTTGTCGTTAGAATAATATAAAATCATAATGACGAATATAGTACATGTTTCTTATAATAGTTGTGAATGTCGGTTACATCGCAAATGTACGTTTATTTCACGTAATAATCACGAAACAGAAATAACTTCCTGTGGTTAAATTTTGAGAAATATTTTGGAAAACAAAATTTTACAACGGTGTTGGTTAAATACGTATCGCTTGAATTTTACTCGCTGTATTTTATGTACGTCGAAAAATGAGATGTATTTCACGTAAAAGTAATGAAAATAATACCAATATTTAAACAAAAAGTTTATGATTTCGCTTTTAAGATCATTTAGCATAACTATTTCAATCCAACCTTGATTTGAAGCTATTTTTTCTATTTTTTTCTTTAAAAATATCACAGGAGCTAAAATGATGTTGAGTCACCTTGAGTCTAATTTTCAAATCACGCGCGGTGATGACGTACTACCAAGCCTTTTCTACCTTTAAATACCATCACGTGACTAACATAGTTGGTTTGAAAACTAAATTAATCGATTTATCGAATAACCCGTTTCGATAGGATTATTTTTTTTATATTATTCTGGTATTGAAATAGATTTTAGTAAGACCAATTAGTTAATAGTAGAAGAAATTTAAAAACAAAAAGAAAATATGTAATACTAATTTAAAGTAAGTAGAATAGTTAAACTGTAATTTAAAAATAATCGATTTTTATAATCGATGATCATAACCTCTAAAATCAGCTATCAGCTTCTCACAGTTCTCACAACAAAAAGTGAAACGTGAAGTGCTTTCTTTTCCTCGTTTTATTTTATGCGGGTTTATTTATAATAATGTCTTTCGTATTAATGTTTACCTCACTGCTCGAGGGTTGAAGTGCCGATGGTGCAAAAAAACAAGAAAGTGTCCCCCTCGAAATAAAAATTGACCTGTGTTGATGTTTGCATGTTTTTTAATGTGTCTATAGGTCGGTACTATTTTTGGTGCATTATCTTGTAGGTATAATAATTAAACAGAATCAGTAAATGTTTTTAAAGTCTCTAAATTCTACTAAATAAATACATTGTTAATACTTTATATTATGCTTGTTTTATTTATATCATATTATGAGGATAATAATTACGTGAATCATAACTTAATTAAGGTCGAATTATTTAGGTGAATCGAGGACTTATATTTCACGTGAAAACTAATATATACGTTCCCTAAAAGATACGTTAATCAACACGTGTTTGCAACGTGAATTTCCCGAAACATTTGATTGCTATTTAAGGTAAATAACACGTCTATTGAAGACGAGCTATTCACGTAATTTAAAGACGTATTTTCAATGTGACATCCCAACGAAATTTTCACGTGAAATTCACGTAAGCAATTTACGTATATTGGTGACAAATGTACCCAAAATTCACGTCTAGACCACGTCGGTCTGTTTGCTGGGATACGACTCTTAGTAAGATTTGATCATTTTGAGCAGTGTATTTGATTGGTTTGACATTATATTATATTTATTATGACAGACAAATAATAAAATAAACAAACAAACAACAAATAATTATTGATTACATATCGCTGGTCCGGAATAAGAATGACGTAACTGCAAAAAGCCAAATTTCTCAGGAGAGCAAAAAACGAGTTTGTAATATTTAAAGTAGGGATTAAATAAAGAGTAATCGTCCAGGAGGCGTATTTACGTTTCCGTGTTCATTTCAAGACCGGGTAGTTTTGAAATCGGCATGTAAACGGCGGAGCATATCTGCTTTCAAATACGTGTCCATTTCAAGACGTTTAATTTTGAAATGCGCACTGGTTTGTAAAAGAACTTCGCGCGTAAAATGATCACAAATACGTGTTAAGTTGTAACATTATTGTATTTTATTTGAACTGTTTATCACAAATAGCGCCTATCTGCAGAATAACAAATTATCATTCATTGGATCTGTGGAAATACAACAATTTTGTTTTTTGTTACCAAAGTTACCTTCTTTTTTTCTTTATAATTGTTCAAAAAACTCAAAGTAGTGCCAAAATATCCTGTCAAAATAAATTATTACGATACGTATACATTTTGTAGTAATGCACAACAATATAGGTAGGTACTAAAAGTGTTATATTAAAAACATATTTTAGTTTCAGCTAAACAATTATTGTTCAGCAAACATATATTTAGCTATTTTTAAAGCTATTTTTAATGAAGGAATATCAGAGAAAGAACAGGGTATATCAATAAACGGAGAAATCTTGAAAAACATAAGATTCGCAGACGACACCCCTATTTTTGCAGACAGTTTAAAAGCACTGCAACGATTAGTACCTAAATATATTACATCAAGTCAGTATAAATTATGAACTACGAATGAACGTTAAGAAAATCAAGTTCATGATTAATTCTAAGCAACATACAATAGGAAGGCTAGATATCGAGGGAAAAATCATAATTTTTTTATGTAAATATATAATTTTGCATAAAATTGGTATATAGGAGGTATTGGTAGTAAGGAGTCGGTTTGTTATACCTAATGGTGTAAAAATGTTTGAAGTATGTAGTATGAAACACAAATAGGTACAATTATTTGAAAGTAATTTTTTTTACAAACGTACATTATAACAATAGTATTAATGTTTCTTGCAACAGATTCATTGTTTTTAATGTTTAATGAAATATTATGTTTCCTTTTTTGGGATTCTGCTTTTGTAGGTCTGCCTGATTGAATTCTTCCACTACAAGGTAAGCCTCTATCTTTGCGTCGAGCTATCGATGTAGGCTTTACATACACGGATTTTTCGAGATCTTATAATATTATTTTCACAAATAAATGATATAATATTCGATGGAGTTTTTAGTTGCGACAAATTAGACGGCAAATGATAATAGACCTATTAGTTCTATGCACTTATTTGTAGAATTCCAACGCCACATGTTTCGGTACAAACCCGTGCACATTTCGGGGGTTGGCGCTGTCAAATCAACACCTTTTTGGAACTAGATATGTATCACCGTTTCGGTGTCCGTTTCAAAACCGCAATGTCTTGAAATGGACACGTAAACGGAAATACACGTCCAGGAGCATCGGTTTGGCGTTTATTGTTACAATGATGGCTTTTATTTTTATCCTTAATGGTTCGAATTTCGTTTTCTTAATTTAATCCCCCTATTTCAACCCTTTTTACAGTTGCGTCATTCTTCATCTAAAAATTTTTAAATATTTAACATAGTGATTAAATAAAGAGTAACCGTCTGGAGCATCGGTATGACCTTTATTCTTACAATTGTGGCTTTTAGTTTCACCTCCATTGGTTCAAATTTCATTATCTCAATTTAATCCCCCCATTTTCAACCCTCTCCATAGTTGAATCATTCTTGATCTGAAAATTTTAATGTACAAAAAAACTATTTTCAAATATTTATTATGCCGTTTATTCTTACAGCGATAGCTCTCATTTTCATCCCTAGTGGTCCGAATTTGATTATTTTAATTTAGTCCCCCCATTTTCAACCCTATTTAGAGCTGCGTCATTCTGAAACAAGGTTTAAAATGGTACGTATTTCAATAACGACGCAACTACCCTGTTGTGGCTCAGCACATAGTTACAGTTCTGTCGCTTTTGTATCATCTGTATACCTACAGTATTTTCGAAGTTAATTACGCAATAAACAGAAAATGACAAAATGTGCAGTTACGTCATTCTTACTCCGGACCGGAGATATGTTAATTCACAAATTCGACACCCCCATCGAACAAGGTTGTAACTCAAGTTACATCTATTTTCAGATTTCAACACAGGCGAATTCAGCAAAAAATTGCGCACACGTCAATATAAACGACATAGTTTAATTCTCAATAGTTTGGCTAATACTCCATTGAAAAAAGTTGTATTTTAACTGACGTGTGCCATTTTAGCGTGAAAAAAGCAGTAACACTGGATACTCCCTATGTTAAATATTTACTTTCTTTATACTTGACGATTAACAAGGTTGTTAAATGAGTTACAACTTTGTTGCACGTATGTTTAATGTATTAAGTATTTAAACATATGGTGTATCTCATAAGTCAATTTATCGAAATGAAAATAAAAAAAGGATTTAAAGACTTTTTTCCATTTTGATAGTTGCGATGGACAAAATAAAGAATAGTTTTTGCTACATACTTCTATATAGTGTAAAAGTGTAATATTAACATTACACATGTATTTTTCGAAATAGCACATTCACAAAACGAGGGTGATTCAATGCATGCCCTTATAGAAAAACGGAAAAAACATTAAGTCGTATATGCTCCAGACCAATTAGACAAGGCGAAAACGGCGGGTTCGAAGGGAAAAATATTCCCATGAGATTTTTTTGCATCATCACATTCGTGAGATATCCCAGAATAAGGTTCAAGAAGTCGCCCACGTGAAAAGTGGGCCAATTTTTTTTTAACAATTTTTTTTTAATCAAATTGCAAGAATCAATATTTTTGGCTAGAACAATGTTTTCTTTAATTTTTTGGACCATTCTGGACAAAAAAGGTCTCTTATAATTTTTCTCTAAAGTTAATCGTTTTCGTTTTCGAAAAAAACGAAAAATGGCGGTTTTCAAGGCTTAATAACTCGGTTAAAAGTTATTATTATGAAAGTCAATATATGACTAAATCAAAGTTTAAAGCCTCCCCTACAAGCTCCTGAAGAAATTTTTGTCATTATTTTATTACTAAGCTGTTATTTTTAAGTAATTATAATAAGCGCCGTGCACTTGTGCGGCCGCTGTAAATTCTGAGTGTGAGAGAGAAGCCATTCCAGCAGTCGAATTGTGCATCTTACTCGCACTCACATTTCCAGCGGCGTCAATACGATCTAACCGCTCATTGATATTAATTAAAAATAACAGCTTAGTAGTGAATTAATGACACAGATTTCTTCAGGATCATGTAGCGGCGACTTTAAACTTTGATTTAGTCACTTTCTGACTTTCATAATAATAATTTTTAACCGAGTTATTAAGTCTTAAAAATAGCCATTTTCGCGTTTTTCAAATTTTAAATTGCTTATAACTCGAAAAAGATCAACTTTAGAGAAAAATTATAAAAGAGCTTTTTTGTCCAGAATGGTCCAAAAAACCTAAAAAAATAGTCCGGGCCACAAATATTGATTTTTTGCAATTTGATTAAAAAAAATTGTTAAAAAAAAATTGGCCCACTTTTCACGTGGGCGACTTCTTGAACCTTATTCTGGGATGTCTCACGAATGTGATTATGCAAAAATATCTCATGGGAATAATTTTCCCAACGAACCCGCCGTTTCCGCCTTGTCTAAATGGATAATCATGATACGATATGCCAAAGCATCAGGCAAGCCTAAATCCGTGACTGAATTAAATCAGAACCAAATTCTAAATTTTAACATATTTAAGGACACACATGTTAATTTTGATGTAGATATTAATAGTAAAACCGTTGACTGATAAATATACTGGTATTCGTATTTATCAATCAACGTTGTTCTGAAGCTATTTTCTTGTGGCATTTTTACAATTTTAACTATTTAGAATGGGAAATAAGCCACAATATTATTAAAAAATGATTTTTATTAACGTTTCGACGCCCAAATCGGGTGCCGTTGTCAAAATACAAAATACTATTAATATAAACAAAAATGTTGTTGCTTAGTAAAAAAATTCTTCTAATAATTTATTTAATTTGACTCATTTATATCGGCAATTCAGATACATATGATACATTTTAAAGTAGAAGACTTTAAAATGATATTGCCAATATTTATGAGTTGCGTTCCTGGGACGACTTTACTGAAAGATAGTTCATTCGATTACATGAAATCAACTTCAACTCAAGAATATCCGTCACAAAAAAATCATAGCATGTGATCTGTCTTTAAAAAGACAACCACATGCAACGGTGACATTAAAATTCTCGCGTTAGAGATCTCATAGTAAATCACGAGGGAAAACCAGGAAAAACCTCGTGATACTATCCCGACATCGTAAGTATTTGGTCTTACATTTAATTTACTCTCAAAATTAATACCAAATTCTGACTTTACTATAATTTTGTTTAAATTATAAATAATATCAATAATACATGGGTATATAAGTAATACTAAAATATAAAATATGTACTAACTCGACTATTGACTTACTAATTGTGGTATTTTCTTTCTATTGACTTCCTCTTTCAGTATGGGTATCCACATCCTACTGCATTCCACCGAGGAATTTGCGACACAATTGGTTTCGTTTAGCATAATTAGAGCCGCTTCTTTGATTTTTCTCTTTTTACTATCTGTTTCTTTCAGGACTATACTTGAATCTCTCCACTGAACTCTATGTTCATTATCCCATGCGTGTTGACATATTTGAGATCTATCAAATTCTCTATTTTTAATATAAGATTGATGTTCACTTATTCTAACGTTTAATGGTCTTGATGTTTCACCTATATAAAACTGTTCGCATTCACAAGGTATTTTATAAATACAATTCTTTGTCCTTTCTTGTTCATTGTTAGGTTTAGTTTTAGATAGAATAGATCTTAATGTGTTGGTTGTTTTGAATGTTGTATATTTTGTTGCATGGGATAATGAACATAGAGTTCAGTGGAGAGATTCAAGTATAGTCCTGAAAGAAACAGATAGTAAAAAGAGAAAAATCAAAGAAGCGGCTCTAATTATGCTAAACGAAACCAATTGTGTCGCAAATTCCTCGGTGGAATGCAGTAGGATGTGGATACCCATACTGAAAGAGGAAGTCAATAGAAAGAAAATACCACAATTAGTAAGTCAATAGTCGAGTTAGTACATATTTTATATTTTAGTATTACTTATATACCCATGTATTATTGATATTATTTATAATTTAAACAAAATTATAGTAAAGTCAGAATTTGGTATTAATTTTGAGAGTAAATTAAATGTAAGACCAAATACTTACGATGTCGGGATAGTATCACGAGGTTTTTCCTGGTTTTCCCTCGTGATTTACTATGAGATCTCTAACGCGAGAATTTTAATGTCACCGTTGCATGTGGTTGTCTTTTTAAAGACAGATCACATGCTATGATTTTTTTGTGACGGATATTCTTGAGTTGGAGTTGATTTCATGTAATCGAATGAACTATCTTTCAGTAAAGTCGTCCCAGGAACGCAACTCATAAATATTGGCAATATCATTTTAAAGTCTTCTACTTTAAATTTATCATATGTATCTGAATTGCCGATATAAATGAGTCAAATTAAATAAATTATTAGAAGAATTTTTTTACTAAGCAACAACATTTTTGTTTATATTAATAGTATTTTGTATTTTGACAACGGCACCCGATTTGGGCGTCGAAACGTTAATAAAAATCATTTTTTAATAATATTGTGGCTTATTTCCCATTCTAAATAGTTAAAATCAATCAACGGTAAAACACTAAAGTAATCAAATCAAGTAAAATGGTCTAGAATTAAGTATTTACAGATACGCAATAAAAATGCGAAAAATTTGAGATATTTTATACCATGATTTTTTCATAGTGATAGAATATTATTGTTATTGTAAAATTTATAATTTCCAATTAAAATTGTGAAAACTGTTAGTTGATATTTTGTATAATATCCCTTAAAAACTCATTTTCTCCTAGATATACTGCAAATAATTTAAAACATACAACCTTTTAATAGTTAAACGGGAAAAATAATTAACAGAGAGTGAGATTTTCTACGAATACTCATGTTTAATCTCAAGGTTGTATCTCAATCAAACTCAAGATTTTCAATAGTTATTAAAATTACAAAACATACATCTCACAGTAATCCCTTATTATGATATAAATATCATATCACATTAGTGAAAAAGAGTCTAATTATTTCGCTACAAATTTTTAGTCATGTTTTCGTTTTTTGTCTCTCCTGTAAAATCGCTAAAACTGAGTTACAACCTTGTTCAATGGGGGTGTCGAAAATTGTAATAATTATTAAGGTCTAAATTTTGATATTATTTTGAATTCTTGCAGTTTTCGTATCTTCAAAATGATTCTCTTCTAATCTCTCCAAAAGCGTACGATCTTCATGAGCGGTAGATACTTTTGGTCTTCCAAAACCTTGCTTTCTTTCGAGATTTTCTTGTTCTCTCCATCTTTTCAATATTAAAAACTGTTGTTCTGCTTACCTTAAAAGGGTTCTTTACGGCAGATAGTGACCAGCCATCTTCTAATTTCGTTACAATTCTTGCTTTTAGTTCTTTGCTAGCATGTGGAGCCATATTCTGACGTTGAACAGAATAAGTTATCTGACAAATTTTAAAATTTGGCAGTGACTGTGACAGTATGTAAATAATAAGTAGGTGTAACCAGAGAAGGTTCCCATTATGTTCGGTCTGTTGGGATGTAGAGTAATATTTTTGGTATTATTTTATGTACTATTATATTGAAAACTTAGTCTTTTGCTAACAGTTGCCGCTAGGGCATCCCTGCCATTTAGTTGGTTGCAATGCGTAACTGCACGCCGGGGTTTGTCCTGGTTGGGTCAGAGAGAGCAGCATATGTGTACCCTGATGAGAGACTAATAAGTTTCGAAACCGGTAGAGGTACTTGCTGCACTCTCTGATTGAACTAGAATATAATGCGGCTGTAGTTTTGTGTTGTAACTAAATTGAAAATGAATATTCATTTTTTATTTACATGTTTACTCTGATTGGAATACTAAGGGAACCATCCTCGTTGGAACTTTACCACGCTGAGCAGATGGGACGTGCATTATAAATTGTAAAATTCCCTCATCTTCTTTAGTCTCAGCATCCGTTATGGCTTGCAAATTGTAGAAGCCTCGGAGGTGTAACCAGAGAAGGTTCCCATTTTTTTTGGTCTGGTGGGATGTATGTGCTATTGGATTGAAAACTTAGTCTTTTTAAATAATAAGTATTTATCCTTCAAAATACACTGCCAATTTTCTACAAAATACGCTTTACGAGTCGTATCACTCTTTTTAGGAACCGGCTGTACCCATGTATAATAAGTAAAGTAAAATATTACCTTTAATAGCACATACCCAAGCCAATGCAATGCCGGTATTACCAGAAGTAGTTTCAATGATCGTCATACCAGGTTTAAGGGTGCCCAATTTTTCCGCATCTTCAATACATCGAAGAAGCATACGTTCTTTTATTGATCCAGTTGGGTTCATGAATTCACATTTTCCATCTAGAATATCACAGGAATACGAATTAATAACGACAGAAAATCTAGTAAATAGACTATACTAAAGTCACAATAAAGATGCACTAGAAATAAACAAAGATGTTAACGAGGACGAGGAGCAATGTTACGAGGAGCACTCCCAAATCAAGATTTACACTGTATATGTTACCGGCCAAACTAGTTTGTCCTATCGCGCGTAGGCCAAACTAGTTTATCCTAGGTCAAACTAGTTTATCCTGATATAAATACACATACTTCAGGCCAAACTAGTTTATCCTGATATAATAAAGACTCACGCTTCAGGATAAACTAGTACGGCCTAGTCTAAGCCAATTTAGCCGAGTTGAAAGTAATTTAGCGAACATGTAAAGATTTTGTGGAATTCCCAAATCACGTCCCAACAGAGATGAGAAAAAAATTATACATCGATATATTGGATCATATGATACATCGAATGAAGATATTGATACATGTACGGGTCGCCAACTTCTTGAAAATTTCAAGATCTTGTCTTGATCTTTCTTCAAATCAAGACAAGATCAAGACAAGAAATAATTTTAGATTTCAAGACAAGGCAAGAAATTTTATATCAATACCCAGATTTCTTGTCAAGAAAACAAGAAATCTTGAAATTTCTTGACTAATAATGAAAACTCTAAAACGTGTTTATTTGAGAAAAAGATAACATTATTTTAACATAACATATTTTAATTTATTGAACACTTTTTTTGCTAAAACGATTTACAAAAATGTAAATTAAAAATATTAATTAATGATACTTACCTAATCCTGCTGAAAATAAAATTGCAAACTAGATTTTATTTTAAATAACAAATTTAGCACATTTTTAAATCGGAATTGATAAACCATGAATTAAGGCAGATAACACTTCTCATGGAGTCAACGCCTAGCCTAGCAGATTTCTTGGCGTTGTTATTTTTAGCTGCTCTTGAAAATAGCATTTCCGCAGATACAGATGTTGCTGGCGTTCCGAGAAAAGCCTTGGCCATTTTCGATAATGACGGCCATGACGGGTACATAGATATTTTCGTGTCTTCTCCACCAATCAAGTATATTCTCAGAACAGTATATTTTGACCTAGGCTTATTTATGTATTTTTCAATTTCATACTTCCATCATTGTAAGTTATCATTGTCAGCGTTCTTAAATAGGTAATATCTAAATAAAATTCGCCAATACCTTCTTTTTTCAGACTAAGTGGTGGCTCTGGTATTGGATTCTGTAGATCATTTTGGGATTTATTAAAATAGTAAGCTTTAAATATTTTTTCAAATTTTTGTACTGCCTCTGATTGTAGAAGCTTTCTCCAAGATGAAGAGGAAAATACCTCAACTTTATGCCGAGGATCCAAAAATAAGCACTATACAGTATATCCAATTAGTTTTGTTATAGTGTTTCAGTATTTTATCTCTCGCAGCTTGAATGAAGTAAATTAATTACTCGTCGGTAGTGTCTCTATCAATTAAATTATCAAGTTAATGAGCCCAATATTTCCAGTTTGTCTAAAAGTAAGTTAACTCCAATTACCACCAATGGGAATGTTCAACAGTTTTCCCCTTCGAGCCTTCGAGTATTGAAGAAAGTGTTTTAAAGCTTCTCAGATACTGACAAAATTTACTGATCAGAACCCATTCTTTATCAAATATTTTGCATTTATTTAGATTTTCGATCGGGACTTCCCCCAGTGGCCGTGTTAGAACGCAACACAATAAAAAGATCGCCGGGGAATCACCGGACCGGTTAATCAAGAAATGTCAAGATCTCAAGAAATTTCAAGATCTTGAGTCAAGACAAGATATAAAATGTCAAGAAAACGTCAAGACAAGATTTTTTTAAATTTCTTGATTTTTTCTCAAGACAAGACAAGAAGTTGTTGTCAAGACAAGAATTCTTGTCTTGTCGACCCCTAGATACATGCTATAAATCAATATATTCTTGTATAATTAAATAATATAAAAAATAATAAATAAAAGGATGAGGTTTTCTCCAAAAATTAAAAGAAATGATACACTTACGAATAAAATCGAGTACGAATTAATATTGTTTTCACCAATTTTGAAAAAATGTGAAAACGTTGAATTATCCACGTCCGTCTGTTCGTCCGTCCTCAACTCCTCCGTCATTACCTATACCAGATAGAATGACAAATGAAATGTCAAATGAAAGCTTATAATCCAAGGATGGTAATAAAGGTGAGAAATTTGACCTAGGCTGTCTGTCCGCCCGACCTCGAATGTAACTCAATATTATTGTTTGTTTGTTACGAATAATTATAATTTTAATAAAAATGATTATTTTTCCAAGAACAAAGTATTTTATTCAATTTATTATTTATATTAAGCCGTACTAGTTCCCTGAATTACTTTCTTCTTCTTGGCTTTTTTCAATTATGAGTTTGCCGTTTTCGTTTTTCATAGCACTCTATTCTCTCACTCGCCATCTCTGAGGTCTCTATCTATCATACCATTTCCTATGTGAGTTTTCCATCTCACAGCAGGTCTTCCTCTCCGTCTTCCTCCCCGCGGATCCCAGTCCAGTAATCTTTTCGGCCACCTGTGCTCCGGCATTCTTTGTACATGCCCGTACCATTTCAGGGCTCTACTTTTACTACCACAACTTTTTTGTAATTAAGTATTCTACTTCTATTCTGTTTCATATTTCCTCTGTTCTTATTCTATCCTACCTGATTCGTAGATACCTTCTCATAAACTCCAATTCAACTGTTCGTATTTTATTTCGTATTATTGTTGTCACTGGCCAGTTTTTCCGCTCTTGTAGGGTAATATTCAGCACTATGCTCCGAAAAATCCCTTTTTGTTTTCTTTAGTTAGTGTTCTTCCATATCACTCTATGGAGTGCTTTCGTTTCTTGTTTTCTCCGTACTATTTTCATTTCTATATCTTTCATACAAGTGCCATCTCGGTTTATCATTTACCCTAAATACTTAAAAGTCTTACAACTCTTAGTAGTGTCTTCTAAACTTACGTTTAACCAATCTGTAATAAATTACTTTCGACTAGATTAAATTGGTTAGACTAGGCTAAACTAGTTTATCCTAGGCCAAACTAGTTTATCCTGATATAAAAACATACACTTCAGGATAAACTAGTTTGGCCTGAAGTGTGTATTTATATCAGGATAAACTAGTTTGGCCTAGGATAAACTAGTTTGGCCTACGGGCGATAGGACAATCTAGTTTGGCCTAGGCCATACTAGTTTATCCTAACGCGCTTAGGACAAACTAGTTTAATGATTTACAAAGTTTATAATACAGGGGTGGCCAAGCTCCTTGATAGTCCTAGCCATTTTTCAAAATTTGAAATTTTTCGCGAGCCGCAATTAAACAATTACAGTAAAACCTCGATAGAACGGTCCTCTATTTAACGGACTTCGGATGTAACGGACAAAAAATCCTATCAAATGTAAAAAAAAAATTTGAATGCAAAAAAATTTGAAAAATCGAATTGCACTGCTCGAATGCAAAAAAATATGAAAAATCGAATCAATCTCGGCACTGCTTTGTGCTAACGCCGATGGATCGCATGGATTGACTGTTATAATTCTTGGCAAATCTCGTAAACCTAGAGGTGTCATTGTCAAAGATATATTGCATCATCTGCCCGTTTCATACTAGTCCAGGGCTCATCTGTTTTGAGATGGACGTTGAGAGGTGACTCAAATGTTTTTGCAGAAATTGCTTGAAAATAAATCAAATAATAATATTTGAGTTATCCTCCCTCTCAAGAAGTTCCGGAACATTGTTTAAATAATCAAAATGTCAAAAATTGAAGGAAAAATTCGATTTTTTTCTTGGTTTTTTGACTATAACTTTAAAACTGTTCATTTCCGAGAAAAGTTGTACTGACATAAAAGTTGCGTAATTAAATTTCCTACAACATAGAATTGGTTAAAAATTTAAAAAATTGTCACCCTAGTTGCAAAATAGCAATAATTGCGAAAAAACCATACAAAAACAAGTATTCGCATTTTACGTTTTTCAACCATGCTACACTTAGGACCTTCATGTTTCACCCAGAAAAACTTTATGATACAGTCAAACAATACTGTAAATTTCATTAAGATCGGTTCAATAGATTTTGCAAAATAAATTTTGAAATCCAGCTTTCGCAAAAAAAATTCATTTTTTCAAAATGTTACAGGATTGAAAATAAGACAGATAGCAAGTTGAATTTCTTTTTGCATATAGAAGCGTACTGTACCTTTCATTTGCAATTTTCAAAATTAAAATCGATTAATTACCACGGCGTCAGAAAATTTTTGAAATAAACAATAATTTTTGGTGCTACGCGCAGGACAGCGATGTTCGATTCACACAAGTTGATTTCCACCAAAATTTCTTCCAATCTTTATCTAATATATTATTTTCTTACTCTATATTTTGTTGTATTTTAATATTTTAATTCCACAAAAATCAAACTAATTTTATTATTGTTTGTGGAGTATTGTTTAAACAATTGCATATGTTTAAAAATAATAAACTTTCATTATTTAAGTTAAAATATATGAACAAAGAAAATGTTTGCTAATAAAAGTGTTATTTCAAAGGATAGAGTATGTCTTTAAAAGGGTAAACCCTGTAGTTGGCTGTATACCTTTGTTAAGACAACGTAGAATGAAGTAAACACTTCTGTTGTACCTATATACCTATATACAACAGAAGTGTTTACTTCATTCTACGTTGATAGAGTATGTGTTTTTATTTTGCAATAAACAAATTTATTTATTTATATCGAAATGTACTAAAAATTAAAATGTATCAATCATTATCAAAGGTCATTGGAATGCCCAATCAGAGCAAACTATCCGCTGTCCTGCGCATAGCACCAATAATTAATGTTTATTTAAAAAAATTCCTGACGCCGTGGTGTTAATCGATTTTAATTTCCAAAATTGAAGATGAAAGGTACAGTACAGTTCTATAAGCAAAAAAATTTTCAACTTGCTATCTGCCTTATTTTCAGTCCTGTAACATTTTGAAAAAATGAATTTTTTTACGAAGGCTGGATTGCAAAATTTATTTTGCAAAATCTATTGAACCGATCTTAATGAAATTTACAGCATGGTTTTATAGTATCATATAATTTTTCAGGGTGAAATATGAAGGTCCTAAGTGTAGCATAAATGGTTGAAAAACGTAAAATGCGAATACTTGTTTTTGTATGTTTTTTTTACAATTATTGCTATTTTGCAACAAGGGTGACTATTTTTTAAATTTTAACCAATTTAATATTGTAGGAAATTTAATTACGCAACTTTTATGTCGGTACAACTTTTCTCGGAAATGAATACTTTTTAAGTTATAATCAAAAAACCAAGAAGAAAATCGAATTTTTCCTTAATTTTTTGACATTTTGATTATTTAAACAATGTTCCGGACCTTTTTGAGAGGGAGGATAGCTCAAATATTATTATTTGATTTACTTTCAAGCAATTTCTGCAAAAAAATTTGAGTCACCTGTCAACGTCCAAATGTACTAATATTTTTACAGATGCGCCCTGGTATATACTGCTATAACTATAATAAGCATGGTTAACCACAGATATTTTCAAAAATAGGATTTTTTTAAAGAATATTTTTGCCAAAAAATTCATCGCTTATTCAACCCATGAATCAATGAATATTAATATTGGCAACCAAATGAGTGTATTCCAGAAAGTTATTAGATGATGTTGAAAAGTAAAAAAGTGGCAAAAAACTTGATACCTTTTTTAACTTACTTTGTTGTGATAACTTACTACACATGATGTTATATTTTGTATAACAGACTTTCGGCTTTAACGGACATCCCGTCCCCCGGATTATTCCGTTATATCGAGGTTTTACTGCATTAAAAAAGTGTAAAAAACGTATTAAATTTTTCTCTCGCCGTTTGGATTTCACGAATTTTAAAGTGAAATAAAATGGTTTACATCGTTGTTTAAAATATGCAAATAGTTCTACAAGCAGCTTTTCTAATTCAGGATACTTCGATTCTTCATCATCCTTCCATCTTTTTTCCGGGCCGGCCTACTGATTTTCTACCGTCTCTCAAAACATTGCCTTTAACACTCTGTCTTCCTCTGATCTTACTACATAACCTGCCCATCTTATCTTAACTTTTGTATGTCTGAGAATGTTTTAAGTATCATACACAGTCACCAATTCAGCTTTGAGGCGCCTTTTCCACTCTCCTGTCAATTCATCTCTTTGACAGCCAAATATCATTCTGAGAACTTTCCTTTTAAATATCAGCAGCATTTATTTATTTCTCGCTGATGTAGGGCTTTTTATATGTGGCTGTCATCTGTGATTACCGCCTGTAGATATTTAAACTCTTTTACTACTTCGACGTTGTGGTCATTAATAGTTATGTTCTACCTAACTATTGGCCTTGGATTTTTGGTTACTAGCATGTTCTGCTTAATTTTTGGTCTTGGATTTTTGGTTACTAGCATGTATTTCGTCTTCTCTTTATTTATTCAAAGGCCCAGATTACCTATTTTTTCCTCGAGTTGTGAAAACACCTCTCTCATATCTCTTGTAGGATGAAACGACTGCACTTAGATCATGAGCAAAGGCCAACAATAGTTTTGATCCTCGATTTGCAAATCCCCCTGTCAGCTCAGATGATGTTTTATTTATTATCTACATATTCTAAAGCCAAATTGAACAGCAACAGTGATAAGGAGTCTCCTTGTCCAAGTCCTGATGTTACACTCAGTCTTTTATCAAAAATGGATAACCATTTTCAATTTCGTTGCAACACGAAACTACAGCCGCATCATTATTCCAGTTCAATCAGAGAGTGCAGCAAGCACCTCTACCGGTTTCGAAACTTATTAATTAGTCTCTCATCAGGAGGCACATATATGCTGCTCTCTCTGACCCAACTAGGACAAACCCCGGCGTGCAGTCACGGATTGCAACGAACGAAATGCCAGGGATGCTCTAGCGGCAACTGCTAACAAAAAAATAAGTTTTCAATCTAATAGCACATAAAACAACACCCAAAAATGTTATTCTACATCCTACCAGACTGAAAACAATGGGAACCTTCTCTGGTAACACATACGAGGCTTCTACAATTTGCAGGCCATAACGGATGCTGAGACTAAGGAAGATGAGGGAATTTTACAATTTATAATTCACGTCCCATCTGCTCAACGCGGTAAAGCTCCAACGAGAATGGTTCCCTTTGTACTCCAATCAGAGTAAACATGTAAATCAAAAATGGATAACCATTTTCAATTTCGTTGCAACACGAAACTACAGCCGCATCATATTCTAGTTCAATCAGAGAGTGCAGCAAGCACCTCTACCGCTTTCGAAACTTATTAGTCTCTCATCAGGAGGCATATATGCTGCTCTCTCTGACGCAACTAGGACAAACCCCGGCGTGCAGTCACGGATTGCAACGAACGAAATCGCAGGGATGCCCTAGCGGCAACTGCTAACAAAAAACTAAGTTTTTAATCTAATAGCACATAAAACAACACCCAAAAATGTTATTCTACATCCTACCAGACTGAAAACAATGGGAACCTTCTCTGGTAACACCTCCGAGGCTTCTACAATTTGCAAGCCATAACGGATGCTGAGACTGCAAATGCAAGCCAAAACGGATGCTGTAAATGGTAGAAGCCTCGAAGGTGTTACCAGAGAAGGTTCCCAGTGTTTACAGTCTGGTAGGATATAGAATAACATTTTTGGGTGTTGTTTTATATGCTATTAGATTAAAAACTTAGTTTTTTTTCAGTCTTTTATATTTATTGTCAGTAATTTAAGACATTTTGAAACACAAAAATTTAAAGTAATTAAGGCACATTTATTGAGAGCCACAAATAATCCCTCAAAGAGCCACATGTGGCTTGCGAGCCACAATTTGGCCACCCCTGTTATAATATATTGTAAATCATGATTGGGGAGTGCTCCTCATAACATTCATCGTGTATTGGTTTGTTTATCTCTAGTAATAGTTCATATTTATTGTGATTTTAATATAGTTCTGTTAGTGATGAACATTTAAGTACTTACACGCAAGAAAGTTGTTTATCTAATAGTAAAAGACACAGCTGATACAAGATTGAAGGGAAAATTTGATGTACTTAGGACCTTACAGATTTGCACGTGGAAGAAGAAAATTGAGGAATTGGGTCAAGGTCCTAAATAACAATGTATTATAGAGAAAAATAGGCAGAATACGACATAAACAATTACCTGAACATACTGAAATAGAAGAGAGAGGAAAAGCAAATGGCTGGTAAATCTCTGACAGCAATCAGAAAGTATTCGCTCTTATGGAGGAACTGGACGAAGAAAATATAATATCTATAGAGAAAACTGCTAGAGTGGCGGCAAAAGGAAAGGATGTGATGGCAAAGATTAACCACAAAATGAATAATCAAAGAAAATGTATGGCTTTTGCAACATATGAATGCAGTGCTTGGGACCTAACGATTTCCGGCAAATTGGAAGCTTTCGAGGCTTGCGATGTTCCCAAAAAAGGAGTTGCAAGTATCGATATATTGTTCATTATGTGGGGCGAATCGGCATAGTCGTTGAAAGGTTAGAAGATCTGTTATAGTCCAGGGCTCATCTGCTTTGAAATGGACGTTGAGAGGTGACTCATATTTTTTTGAAAAAATTGCTTGGAATTCACTCATATAAAAATAGTTGAGTTATCCTCCCATTCAAAAATGTTCGGAAGGTTAGGAACTGTTTTAATAAACAAAATGTCAAAAAATGAAGAAAAAATTCGATTTTTTTTCGTTTTTTTATTATAATTTTAAAATTATTCACTTCCGAGAAAAGTTGTACTAACATAAAAGTTGCGTAATTAAATTTCCTGCAATATAGCATTAGTTAAAATTTTTAAAAATTGTGACCCTTGTTGCAAAATAGCAATAATTGCAAAAAAAAACATAAAAAAAACAAATATTCGCATTTTACGTTTGTTTTTCAACCATTTATGCTAAACCTAGGACCTTTATATTTCACCCAGAATAACTTTTTGATATAGTAAAATAATACTACTGTAAATTTCATTAAGATCGGTTCAATATATTTTGTAAAATAAATTTTGCAATCCAGCTTTCGCAAAAAAGGATTCATTTTTTCAATATGTTGTAGGACTGAAAATAAAGCAGATAGCAAGTTAAATTTTTTTACATATAGAAAAATACTGTATCTTTCATTTGCAATTTGCAGAATTAAAATGGGTTAACTACCACGGAGTCAGGAATTTTTTTAAATAAATAATAATTTTTGGTGCTACGCGCAGGACAGCGGTGTTCAATTCACGCAAGTTGATTTCTATCAAAATTTCTTCCAATCTTTATCTAATATACAATTTGCTTACTCCATATTTTGTTGTATTTTAATATCTTAATTCCACAAAAATCAAACTAATTGGATTATTGTTTGTGAAATATTGTTTAAACAATTGCATATGTTTAAAAATAATAAACTTTTACTCTATAAGTCAAAATAAATGAACAAAGAAAGTTTTTGCTAAAAAGTGTTATTTCAAAGGACAGAGTATGTGCTTTTATTTTGCAATAAACAAATTTATTTATTTATATCGAAATGTACTAAAAATTAAAATTTATCAATCATTATCAAAGGTCATTGGAATGCCCAATCAGAGCAAACGTATCCGCTGTCCTGCGCGTAGCACCAAAAATTAATGTTTATTTAAAAAAATTCCTGACGTCGTGGTAGTTAATCGATTTTAATTTTATTCCTGTATATGTAATTTCACTCTGCTTTAATTTCAGTCTTGCAATATTTTGAAAAAATGACTTTTTTTGCGAAACCTGGATTGCAAAATTTATTTTGCGATATTTGTTAAACCGATCTCAATAAAATTTACAGTATTGTTTTATTATATCATAAAATTATTCTGGGTTAAATATAAAGGTCCTAAGTGTAGCATAAATGGTTGAAAAACGTAAAATTCTAAAACTTGTTTTTTTATGTTTTTTTTTCGCAATTATTGCTATTTTGCAACAAGAGAGACAATTTTTAAAATTATTAACTAATCCTATATTGTAGGAAATTTAATTACGCAACTTTTATATCAGTGCAACTTTTCTCGGAAATTGATACTTTTCAAGTTATAATCAAAAAATGAAGAAAAAAATCGAATTTTTCCTTAATTTTTTGCCATTTTGATTATTTAATTAATATTCTGGAGCTTTTGAGTGGGAGGATAACTCAAATATTATTATATGAGTTATTTTCAAGCAATTTCTGCAAAAAAATATGACTCATCTCTCAACATCCAAATGTACTAATATTTTTACAGATGCGTCCTGGTCTATTAAACGTAGTGCAGTTTCGGTTGCAAAATTCTTCGGTCTTTACTTCGGACACAACACAACACAAGATGCCGAGAAGATCGGAGTCGGCAACTGGAAAATGCAAGCAAGGGATAGAACAGAATGGCGTAGAAAGCTTGAGAACGTCGGGGCCCATTGAGGTGGCAATAAGGGCTGTAGCACCAAGATGATGATGATGATGATCTTAGGTGTGCAACGTACATATGCGACCAAGCAGGGCTGCTTTATCCATTACGCAATATAGGCAGTTGCCTAGGGCGGTAAATTGTGAGAGGGCGGTAAAAATACTATACAAAAAATATTTGTATATAAAAATTAAAATCGAATAACAAGTATGTAGTATGTATGTTCATCCATCAATGAAATAGAAGTGTGCGTTCATTTCTAATAGAAAAAAACAAATTGCATTCGTAACAAAAATAAAACAAACATAGCCTTCTGTTATCTTAACACTATTCATTCAAAAAGGACGGAAGTCATAAATTTAGTGATTATTAGGCCACCGGCAGCTGGGCAAAGGCGGTGGGCCATTGAACACTTCAATATTGCACATTTTGCAGAAACTAAAGATTTGACTTGTCTACAGTAGGACATCGAGTTATAGTTGGGATTTTCAAACTGTATTATTACAAGTAGATGTAAGACGTCGTGTCGTCGCACAGATATACTCCAGGGAAATAAGCAAGAAATAGACCATGTTCGGGACACTAAAATATCGAGGTAGCTTATTACTTTTTTAGTTAATGTTGACTGTTGACCTATAGGATGCAAACCTACATAATATGTTTCCTGCCTAGAGTTCGCGTCCGTTTTTTAATTATTAGCAATTTAGTGCAATCAACGCGATTTTTTCCATTTTTTTTCACTCAATTAAAAAGATAATTACTTGACTAAAAATTACAAAATTTATTTTTTTAGAAAATTGAAAAACTTTCAAAATTACGATTTTTGAAAGTCAAGAAGTTAATTTGTTGCTTCGTAAACTGCAAAATAACTGAAAATCGTTATTTATTAATAACTGTTACTAAAACTAACTTAGAACTGTAGTGTTTCATTAAAGTTGGGTATTGGGGTACATAACAAACCCTCAAAATTTGAGACCGATCCATTAATTAGTTTAAAAGTTATTCTATTTGTTTATCCCAGAGACCTTTGTTTTGCAATAACAAATGACAGAAAATAATGAAGATAGGACAATTGTGCGTACCTATGCCAAATGAAAGTAGAAAAGTGATATACTATCAAAATGTATTAATAAAAGGTCAAAAATTATCTAATATAGTAAAAAATCCTAGACGAAGTAGTCACTTCCGTTGCATCACTTCAGTTGCAATGGGTGGGAAAACCTCTCGATGCGAATCAGTTAAAATATGGAGAACAGTGCCTAGGTTCTTTCCAATGAAGGCTCCAATAAGAGCCGAAAATCGCGATTCAAGGGACTGGACTGCACTCCGTATTCTAATTGAAAAGTAAGATTGTTTTGCCTTCGCATTGCAACTGAATAAAAATGGTTACATTTTTATTTTAAAAAATCCTAGTTTATAAACATTTAGAATAACTTTAAAAATATTGTCCGTAGAAAATATCTTTTTACATATTCGAAAAGGTGATATTTTACTCGAATTTTTAAAAATGCAGTTCAAATGGTGACTAGTCATGGTAAGTGAAGGGAGAGCTACTGCTTTGATTTCACTAAATTGTTAATAATTAAAAAACGGACGCGAACTTTAGGCACGAAACATGTAGGTTTTCATCCTTAAGTCAACAATAACTAAAAAAGTTGTCAGCTACCTGGCGGGAGCCGACAAATGCATCAGTCAAAATCTAAAAAAGCAACTTAAAACTACCATATTTCTATCTTATCATTTCATACCTAATCATTTTCTATATCTTGGGATCAACTTAATGGATTTTGATCTTTCTTCTTTTAATTTGTATGTACTTTTGTGTACATTGCAAATATGCAATTTCTCTAGACATTTATTAATTAATAAACAGTACAAGGGGGAGGGGGTAAAACGGCCTACTTTATTCAGATAGACTTACCCAAGTTTTTTATGTATTTTGTCCCGTAGAACACGAATTTTTTGGTTAACAGTTGATCCGGATGTCCATAAGATTGTGATAAACAAAACACTTGACGAATGACATAACAGCGATTCTTAGCAAAACTAACCTTTTTTTTTTTCTATTTTTAGGATCATTTTAAGAAAAAAATGTAACAAGTTTTTTCGTAGGATGCATAGTTTTCGAGATAAGCGCGGTTGAACTTTAAAAATATCGAAAAATTGCAATTTTTGAACCCAAAACTTTTGATTAAAAAATAAAATGGCCATTCTGCTTACTGCATTTGAAAGTTCATGTCAAATTATACCGGTTTTGATTATTTGCATAGCTAAAAATTACTTTTTATTGTTAACCAAAGCTGTAAAACTATAAACACATAGTGCTTGAGTAATGTTTTCAATACACCTCTCGTTTCAAATCGAACGAGTAGGCGCGCCTACAAACAGGCAATTTCTACGTATCTTGCGTTAAAACGCATGCATTGGGCACAGGTCAAACGCTCAAACATACTTATAATAGTAATATGTAACATTACTCCTGATGTAAAATAAAGAATATTTTTAACACATTTCCAAACATTATTTGTAGAACCTAACATTCTTATTTAAATAAAAAAATTCTGCTTGCATTTTTTTTCGCAAAAATGGTACATGTTTGAAGGGCGGCTACTAGAGAATTGCTTAGGGCGTCAATTGACCTAAACGCGGCCCTGCGACCAAGTCGTGGAATTGACGAAAATACATTGACTAGAGCTGGTTGAAGAGCTGTTAATCAAAATGTTGAAGAAAAAGAGCTGTTAATCAAAATAAAAACAGTCAAAATCGAATACCTCGGTCACATCATAAGGAACAGTGAAAGATGTGGACTGCTGCAACTAATCTTGCAGGGAAAAGTAGAAGGAAAGCGAGGACCAGGAAGGCGAAGGATTTCCTGGCTGAAAAATCTACGTACATGGTTCAACACAACCACTACAAATCTTTTCAGAGCAGCAGTGTGCAAAGTACAGATTGCGATTATGGTCGCCAATATCCGAAACGGATAGGCACTACAAGAAGAAGAAGAAGAAGAAGAAGAAGAGCTGGTTGCGAGTAAGGTCAAGGACATAATTATCAAATGATCGCTGAAAAGGAACGGAATAAATGCGTAAGATAATTAAATTCGACTCTGTAAAAATTGACAGTGGCTTACAGCAACAGGAAGCAACGTCCGCTTCCGCATCGTATTTAAAAATCCTTGCTAAAGTTGGTGACTCACTAGAATCCGTTCAAGCTCAAAACCTTAAGCCCAAAAGTCAGGAGAATCCATTCCAGCTCAAAACATTTAAGCCCAAAATACAACACACTTCTCAAAAATATTTGTTTTATATAATTAAAGATTTCTTATAGTATGTTCTGTTTACTTTCACATATTATGTATGTATTTTTTTTCGTTATTTTTAATATACTTACAAATTTCGCAATCTATGTTCTCTTCTTTTGGAATTTTATTTATTTTTACCAAAGGTGTATTTCCTACAGCATTAAGTATACTGGGAAGAATTTTCCTGTCACAGGGCTTCCTAAAACCAATATGAATATTATACATACCAAAGATATACAGTGCTAGTCAAAAGTCCGGTCCCCCCCCTCATATCTTTTGAACTGTTATATAGTTCATCCCAGACCCTTCTTTCAGTGCGTCAATGATAAAATGTCGAAATATACTAACCTAGAACATAGAGGTATATATTAACATAGAGTGAGCCTACCTTCCGAGCTACCTGACGACAAGATCTCATGGACTGGTTTGCGGCATCTCTTTCTAACACATTGTATCGACAAACAAAGATTAAATTAAGTGTGAGTATAGGCACGGAAGGGGAGGACTACTGTCGCAGCTTTACTATGCGTAAGAGTGAAACAGCAATAATCCAAATAAAAGGGATGGTGTCGTCACTTTGCTCTGAATGACACTCTCTCTATGCTAATATATAACTCCTATGACCTAGAATGACAATTGTAATTTTACCCCGTGTTGTCTATTTACATTAATCACGATAGACAGAATTCTATAAACTATAATGCACTGAAAGAAGGGTTTGGGATGAACTTTACTTATAATCGTGAAATTGGGAGAGAAGAAATAAACGGACGTAAGCATCTCAACTAGTTATAACAGGCGACGTAATAGTGACATAAATATGCCGTTACAGCGTCACTATAACAGATAATTTTAAACGGGATCTTATGGCAAGTGATACCTCATTTGAAAGGTATTGAAATTACCTATCCAGTCATACTAATTTTGTTTGAGTTTAACTTGATTTTGATGAATAAATTAAATAAATACTAAAATTGTAGTTTCGCACTTAATTAATAAAAATTCAAACGTCCGCCTATGGTTAGGTACTTGTGAAAAAAAGTTTACGTTGACGTAGAAACAACTAGAGAATTGAAAAAGGCCAACTTTTTTGACAGTTATAAAGTTTTATTAATTAAATGCTATTAGTATTTATTTAATTTATTTATCAAAATCAGCTTATACCAAAACAATAATATAATTGAAGGGTCAGAGGAAAAACCATGAATGTCAAATTTTGGTCATTTTGTGTTCTTTGTGCAGGCCGTTAGCTTAGAAAGAGTACATCATCTTATGAATGGCCAAGGGAAAATAAAGATTATAATCGTATTAAAATCACGTCACAAGATTAGACGCAAGGGGGGAAAACAATGAATAGATATGTAACTTTGTTTCTCATTTTACCGAAAATGATTGCAGATAGACATTCATCGTTCTTGTCCGTAACCCTTCAATTGAATAGTTATATTAAAATTGTAGTTTCGCATTTAATTATTAAATAATCAAACATCCGCCTCTGGTTATTTGTCAAAAAAGTTGACGTTAACGTAAAAACAATTTGAAGAACACACCGCACACCGACAGTATGGTTTTAATCGCTCAAACGTTATACGGGATCTGATTGGGTGTTAAAATCATCTGTCAATATTTGTTCAAATGGACAAATACTATTGACTGTAATACATACAACTCTTGACATTTCCCATTACATTTGAGGAAACAAACAATATAGCGCCATCTAGTGGTGTGCGGTGATAACCAGAGCAATCTAACCTTACATTTATAAAATTGCTTTATTATTGTTTTTGTATAAGTGTTTGAACTATTTTTATTTTAATTTAATTTAGCAAAATTAGCTCGTTATTGAAAAATTTAAAAAATAAATTTAAATGTTTACGTCAAATTTTACATTTTCAAAACGTAGTTTCACTTCAAGCCGACAGTGGCGCTAACGCGCTAGTGGCAACGTGCTTCCAGATTTCTGTGGGACTTGGATGTATTACAGTCAATAGTATTTGAAATGGATATTATGCATAAACAAATGTTGTGTATATTAGTTTTTATTGTTGTGAGGACAGAGACAAAAAGCAAGTTTATAATTATTGTAGTGACTTTTAAAATAGCTTTTAAAAGCAACAGGTACGTACCTTATTGTAAATGTTTCAGTAGTGTAATAAAAAATTACAAATTAAATACCTATTTGGAAAATGTACCTACCTAGCTAACCTAGCTATTTACCTACCTAGGTAATGCTTTGATTTACCAACAAAAATCTCCATCTAATATATTGCTTTTTCAGTCTATATTTTGTTGTATTTTAATTTCACAAAAATCAAACTTATTTGATTATACTAAGAGAATAAGCAACTGTCAAAAAATTTTAAAACGTTTAGATGCTATATCTTCCCACTTCATTCACGTGTCTCGGTAGTTAAATTCTGCGTGGGGTGAGTTCAAAATAATCTAACAAGCTGATAGACGCAGGTTGAATTCCCAATGCAAATTTTTATTTTTTTATTTTTTTTATACATTTTATGATTGTAAGTATATTTATTATATTTTTTTTTCAGAAAATACGTATTTAGTTAAAATTTTCTCAACAATTGTTCAAAAATCATTTCTTTGTTTCATGTTTCAATGTGTTTGCGTGTTTTATTGTTTTATTTTTTTAGTTTTTGGTAGGTATTGTTTTAATAAAAATTTTTGGAAAGTAGTAGGTATTAAAATGAGTTTAATATTTAAATAAAATATAAATAAACTGTTTAAAGTATATTGATTTCGTCGAAATTCATATAATAGAAGTATAACTTCTTACGTGCGTACAAAGTACACACACATTCTTTTTAATTAAATAGACAACTACAATTTTAGTATTTATTTAATGTATTCATCAAAATAAGCTTAAACTCAAAAAAAATTAGTATGATTGAATAGGTATTTTCTATACTTTTCAAACGAGGTGAAAATTCAAATGAGGTTCAAAATTATCAGAAACAGTGGCGCTATAACGTCATCTGTCACTATTACGTCACCTGTTATGACTAGTTGAGATGTCTAGGTCCGTTTATTTCCTCCCTCCAAATTTCAATATTATACGTAAAACTAGATATCAAATCAGATATCAAATTGTATGTCAAAAAATATGAATTTTCGCTCAAGAGTAAAGTAGGTACCTACCTTGATTTTACACAATATTAAAAATTGTTATTGTGAAAGTTGTTTAGAATTAAAACTATGTTTCAACATGCAATTACATCCTTTTAATTGAAATATTGTATAAAGGTACTTTATTTTTAGAGAAATTCATATTTTTTACATACCTCGTATACAATTGATAAAATTTGATAACTGATGGTTATGTCTTAGGTCTTAGACAACACAGAGCTTTTTATGAAGGATAACTTTTTTTTTCGAAAAATTAAAAATTAAAAATTAAAAAGTTATCATATTATGTGAAATTAATAAAAACGATAGATAATTTGAGAAAAATTTGCAAACATTTTTTTTTCAATTAGAAACTTGTAATTGCATGTTTTATCATAGTTTTTAATTCCAAAACGCTTTTCATAACAAAAATTTTCGATATTGAAAAAAATAAAGGTACTTTACTCTTGAGCGAAATTCATATTTGTTTACATACCTTGTATAATATTAATAAAATTTGATATCTGGTGGGAAGAATTAGCATTGATCACGGAACAAGCAAAAGGAGATATATATTTAGCAGGAGACTTTAATAGCAGAGTAGGAGCAAATAACCAGGAATATAAATACTGTGGGCTAATTAGCAAAATACAAGGAATAGCTATTTGTATAACAAGGGAGGAAAGTGTAACTTTTCCTCCCGAGAATGAAGTTTACTGCCCGACGCGTAGCGGAGGGCAGTAATCATTCAAGGGAGGAAAAGGCACTTTACTCCCATGTTATACATATGGGTTTTCCACCTTCCTCAAATAACAAGTAATTTTTTCATTTTTACTTAATTTATTTATGTAACTAACCAACAAAATTTATTAGAACTAAAACAACAAGTAGGTACAATATAACTGTCAACTGTCAAATATAAGTCAAATTATTAATGTAAACATTGTTAAATCAAAATAACAATTTACTGTTTTTTACCATTCTGCAAAATACAGGATGTTTTATAAATAAACGTTAAAATGTATAGATACTTCGTAATAGAAAATAGATATTATACAGGGCGTCAATAAGTTATATTTCATGAATGAAATACCATGACGTCACTTTTACTTTTCCTCCCTAGGGAGGAAAAATATTTTCCTCCCTAGGGAGGAAAAGTACAACTTTGCTCCCTACAATCAGGTCCGGAAAAGTATACTTTCGGTAGAGGTAGGTGGAAAAAGTTATTTACCAGCAATTTTATTGCTGGAATCGAATCTTATTATTGTATGTATTAATAATATAGATATGCAAAGTCCGCAGATAGTGTGCTACTTTTTTTATAAACAAAATGGCGCCCGAAAATCGTGTTTTTTTTCAATTTTTGCTCTATAACTCCAAAGATTTTAACTTTAGACCAAAAACACCCAAATAAAAATTCACCGCAATTAAATTCTGCATAGAGACGTGTTTTTTCCGATTTACTTTGACGAAAACTTTCCCCGGAAAAAGCGGGGTTTTCCAACAAAATCTTTAATTTTCAACTAAACTTTTAGATAAGTAGTTGTTAATCAATAATTAAATAACTTGGTAACGTAAAAGCTCTTTCTGCATATATTAAAATTCCAGAAGTCTATGGAAATTGAATGAAAAATTTAGCAACAATTAAAATGTTAATTAAAAATTTACGGTCGCTATAATAACGACAATAATTATGAGGCATAAAAATAACTATGATTTTTTCATAAAAAGACACTATACCTATCTAATGTACTTTACAGAATTGAAATTGGACTATTTAAGCGGCCTCAGGAATATTTTAAAATTATAAACAATTTTTTGGTTTATAAACAAATAGAATATCTCGGGAAATATTAAACTAAATTAAATTCTGAAAACGGTATTCGAAAGACAATGGCAAGACGCTTCTTTTAAAAGAAAAACAGTTTAATTATGACGAGTGGTTCCTGAGATACAACCGGTCAAAGTTGACCGGAATTTACGGCAAAGATATAAACAATATTATCATAATTTTCAAACCATCACCTTTTTGTTTTTGTCCTATTTCTCCTCACCAATTTTCATATCTTTAAAATCCTCATAACATATATTATTATAATAAAAACTATCGATAATACGTGTGAAAATTGCCAAAAATAGCAAAATTCCAATCAAAAATTAGGTTGGAGAAAATGTAACCCTAAAAGTTCAAAATCGTTATACGTTAACAAAATGCATTTTGGCTTCTTATGGAGCAATTTCGTTCATTCTTTTTTTGTTCCCTAATAACTCGAGAAGAGCCATCGAACTAACGCATTATTAAATGTCAAACTTGCTTTTGTTTTGTTATAATAGATTAATTTTTTTATAAGAACAGAAAATTACATATTTTTTCCAGTTGTAGGCTTTTTTTTAGATAAACTTACTGCAAGTGTACCTTTTAAAGTTAAAAACATAAATATTCTCATTTGAAAGCTGTATAATTATTTAAACAATTTTTATTTAAACAAATTAAAATATTGTGTTATAATAAATAAATTAATTTATTATAACAAAACAAAAGCAAGTTTGACATTTATTAATACATTAGTTCGATGGCTCTATTCGAGTTACTTGGGAACAAAAAAAGAATGAAGGAAATTGCTCAATGGAAAGCCGAGAAAATCCATTTTTTTAGCGTATACCGATTTTGAACTTTAAGGGGTTACATTTTCACCAACCTAATTTTTGATTGGAATTTTGCTATTTTTGGCAATTTTCACACGTATTATCGATAGTTTTTATTATAATAATATATGTTATGAGGATTTTAAAGATACGAAAATTGGTGTAGAGAAAGAGGACAAAAATAAAAAGGTGATGGTTTAAAAATTATGATCTTATTGTTTATATCTTTGCCGTAAATTTCGGTCAACTTTGACCGGTTGTATCTCAGGAACCACTCGTCATAATTAAACTTTTTTTTCTTTTAAAAGAAGCGTCCTGCCGCTGTCTTTCGAATACCGTTTTCACAATTTAATTTAGTTTAATATTTCCCGAGATATTCTATTTGTTTATAAGCCAAAGAATTGTTTATAATTTTAAAATATTCCTGAGGCCGCTTAAATAGTCCAATTTCAATTCTGTAGAGTTCATTAGATAGGTATAGTGTATTTTTATGAAAAAATCGTAGTTATTCTTATGCATCATAATTATTGTCGTTATTATAGGGACCGTAAATTTTTAATTAACATTTCAATTGTTGCTAAACTGTTCATTCAATTTCCATCGGCTTCTGGAATTATAATATATAGGGAAAGGGCTTTTACTTTACTAAGTTATTTAATTATTGATTAACAACTACTTATCTAAAAGTTTAGTTGAAAATTAGAGATTTTGTTGGAAAATCCCGCTTTTTCCGGGGAAAGTTTTCATTGAAGTAAATCGGAAAAAACACGTCTCTATGCAGAATTTAATTGCGGTTAATTTTTATTTGAGTGTTTTTGGTCTAAAGTTAAAATGTTTGGAGTTATATAGAGCAAAAATTAAAAAAAAAAACACGATTTTCGGGCGCCATTTTGTTTATAAAAAAAGTAGCACACTATCTGCGGACTTTGCATACCTATATTATTATTATATATAATCATAAGATTCGACTCCAGCAATAAAATTGCTGGTAAATAAGTTTTCCCAAAAATGGCCTATTCTCCGATAATCAGCCCAGACTAAAAGAGGTATTAGGAAAATATGGAGAAACAGCACGAAACAACAATGGTATAAGAATGCTAGATTTCTGTATGATGCACAATTTAGTAATAATTTAATTAATTTAGTAATAAACATACACAAGTACACAAGAAAAGTTAAAAGTAGAGAAGACAAATCGATAATTGATTACATGTTACTAGAAAAAAATAACAAGAAAAACGTAATGGACAAAAAAGTTAGAAAGGGTCCAGAAATAGGAAGTGACCACTATTTAGTAATAATGGAAATAAACAAAATATGTCAATTAATAATAACAATCACAAAATGCAAGAAAAGAAGCAAAAATATGAAACTATTAGGTCATATAAGTTGAGAAATACAGAGAATACTGAGAAGTACCAGATGATCATAAATCAAAAACTAGAAAAGAATAAAGAAAATAAAGAGGGTCAAAAAGTTGAACAATTATGGACCTACTTCAAAGAAATAATACTATATACAGCGACAGAAGTATGTGGAACAAGTAAAAAGAGCAATAAAAGAAAGCAAACTACATGGTGGAATGAAGAAATAAAACAACAAGTTAAAAGAAAGAAACATGCTTGGAAAATATACTTACAAAACAAAACACCAGAAAACTATGAAGAAAATAAAAAACACAGGAGACTAGTAAAAGAACTGGTTACAAAGGCAAAGAAGAACAAATGGACAGAATTTGGTGAAAATATGGAAACAAACAGTAAAGAGAATCAAAAACTGTTCTATGGAGTATTAAAATCAATAAGAAAAGAAAGAATTTAAGAAATAGAAAACATAAAACTGCGAAATTCTTACAGAAGAAAATGAAATAATGAACAGATGGAGAGAATATTTCCAAGAGATGCTACAAACCTGCTATCATGAAGAAAACAATGTAGCGAACCAAAGAATAGAAGTAGACAATGTAGACCCTATAACCATAAATCATCAAGAAGCTATTACAGAAATGAAAAACGGAAAATCACCAGGCTATGAAAGAATTATCAGTGAAATGATAAAAAATGGGACAAAATATACAACAGAGCTATTATTAAAAATATTTAATGCAGTTTGGAAAGAAGAACAGATACCGATGGACTGGCAGAAGGCACAGATAGTGCCGATTTATAAAAAGGGCGATGGAACAGATTGCAAAAATTACGTAGGAATAACACTGTTAAGCACTGCAATGAAAATATACGAAACAATACTGAACAAAAGAATAATCGGAAAAATTGACAGCACACTCGAGGAATCACAAAGCGGCTTCAGAAAAGGCAGAAGCACCCAGGATCATATATTTACAATCAAGTAAATAATAGAAAAATATCAGCAACAGGATAAAAAAATGTATATGGCTTACATAGATCTTGAAAAGGCTTTTGACACGGTACCAAGGCAAAAATTATGGGAAATATTAGAGAAGAGAAGTATAAGTAACAAAATGATAAGGGTAATTAAAAACATTTACAACAACAATGTGAATTATATCATCAGCCAAAACAGAACATCAAAACCATTTACTATGAACGAGGGACGGAGACAAGGAGGAGGATTAAGTCCAACACTGTTTATAATTTACATGGATGAGATAATTAAAGAATGTAAAGTAAAAGTGAAAAAAATGCATGTGGGTTATAGAAATTTAAGAATAGTAGACATTTCAGAAGGAGCATTCGCCGATGGCGTCGTCATATTGGCCGAAAATGAGAAACAACTACAAAGAAATATAGAAATATGGAATGACAATTAATAAAAATAAAACAAAAGTTATGGTCATGGGGGAAAAGGAAGAAGAAGAAAAGATAAACATAAAAATAAAAGAAGTAAATATAGAACAAGCACGAACATTCCAATACTTAGGAGTAGAATTAGAAGACAACGGAAGACAGGAAACAGAAGTTAATAATAGAATTCAAAAAACAATGAACTTATACCATGCAATGAGCAATAAATTCATAAATAAAAAAGAAATAATACGAAAAACAAAAATTAATGTATTCAGGTCAATATATAGACCTGTATTAACCTTTGGTTGCGAGTCATGGGTACTAACAGAACGACAAAAGAGTAAAATACAGGCAGTAGAAATGAAATACCTTAGACGAGTTCGAGGAGTTACCAAAAGAGATAGATTACGGAACACTCAAATAAGAGAAGATTTGGGAATCGAGTCAACGTTAGAATTTATAGAGAGAAGGCAACTCAATTGGTGGGGTCATCTTCAGAGAATGGATCAGACAAAACCGGTGAAAAAAAATTTGGCAGGCAAAAACGCGAAGAAGAAAGAAGAAAGGTAGACCACGACAAACCTGGGATAGAACACTAGGCAACATAATCGAGAAAAGGGGAACAACGTGGATAAGCAAGGACGCTGGCTAGAAATAAGAAGGAATGGGTCAAATTTGTACATAATATAAATGTATAGCAGTAGTTATTAGTTAAATTTAAGATTAAGTTGTTTTTTTTTATTGTAATATAATGTAACATAATGTAATGTATTGTCGCCTTACACCACTATGTGGTAAAATGGTTTTTTTAAAAATATATATATATATATATATAATTGAAATATTGTATAAAGGTACTTTATTTTTAGAGAAATTCATATTTTTTACATACCTCGTATAAAATTGATAAAATTTGATAACTGATGGTTATGTCTTAGGCCTTAGACAACACAGAGCTTTTTATGAAGGATAACTTTTTTTTTCGAAAAATTAAAAAATAAAAAGTTATCATATGTGAAATTAATAAAAATGATAGGTAATTTGAGAAAAATTTGCAAACATTTTTTTTTCAATTAGAAACGTGTAATTGCATGTTTTATCATAGTTTTTAATTAAAAAAAAAATTTCATAATAAAAATTTTCGATATTGAGAAAAATAAAGGTACTTTACTCTTGAGCGAAATTCATATTTGTTTACATACCTTTTATAATATTAATAAAATTTGATATCTGGAGGTTGAATCTTAGGTGTAGTATATATAGGACAACACACTAAGAGCAATCCATTGATAATCTTAGTACAAAATATTAATGAAATCAATTATTATATGCTTACCAAACTCTTTCACCATGTGGAGATCGTACAGTTTTATGGAGATCCTTGGTCCATGGACATTTAGGTGCTCTATTAGGAAGTGTAGGATGATCCTCTAGAGGCGATCTAAAAGTGTATTCTGGATCTCGATTTCTTGATCCCGGACTCATGGCAAAGTGTGAATTTAAAAAATGTCCAAATTTATATTTGGAGGCACGTGTAGACTTGTTCCAATAAGTGCAAAAGGGTGACTACAAATAAAAATCGTTTTTCTTCGATCTAATATAGGAATTCTGTTATCACCTGGTCCACTTTATTGACTATTTACCAATTGCAATGATGAAGTGGTTAAACAGGCACTTCAAATGCCGAATAGGAGATTTTACTAGTTTGTGAGACTCTTACTCTTAAGCTTAGTTCAACGTTCAATGTCAATGTTGGTCAAAATCAAATTGATTGTTGTACACCAATTTGGCATTATCAGTTTAGTATATTTAGATAGTTTAGTTTATCGCTTTATAACGGTAGTTGATAAAGCTTATGGGTCACTGATCTTTAACAGTTTGTTTTATAGGACCACGAAATAAAAGGCGACAAAAAATCGATAATTATTCACGAACTAAGCGAGGGTGCTGCCGCTTATTTGGAACTAGAGAAATTGGGATGAAAATGTTAACAAATCATTCGTTAACCTAGGTATTAACGTCGATTGAATGCTTGTCGGATGTGTTCTTTAAGCCTCATAAGGACCTTCTTTTTCTCACGTATCTTTTTTAATAATTTTTTTATTTTTGTCCATTTTTTTATTCGCATTAAATTCAATTCTAAACGCATTCCGATTACAGCCTTTAAAACTCTTTGCGTTACGTGCTTTTTGAAAAAGTGACTGTGGGGTGCAAATGCACCCCACGCACCGTCGTTAACGTTTGCCATAATATTTTAAAACTTATAATTTCTCAAGTGTGTTCTCGAAATAATTATGTTATCTCAATTGAATCCGCCAATACACGTGTATAAGAGTTATTTGTTTTGGTGGATTCAGTTTTTATTTCAGTTTCTTCCCAAGTCTCGTTGAGTTTTGGACCAGATAACAGCGAAACTACAGGATAACACCCCATGGTGCTTAATGTATGCTGATGATGTAGTGTTAATAGGAAATAGTGAAAGAGACTTAGAACAAAATCTGGAACAGTAGTGGTGGAGACAAGCTCTGGAGAAAAAAGGTTTAAAACTTAGTAGGACAAAAACAGAGTATTTGGAATGTTCATTTAAAGATGGAGTTACTACAAATAAAATGGTATTTTTGGATGGTGAAATGATTATGAAAGCAATAGTTTTAAGTACCTAGGATTTGTATTACAGAGTAATGGAGAAATAAATGGGGATGCATGCAGTAGAAATAGGGCCGAATGGATGAAGTGGAAGGAAGCGAGTGGTGTATTGTGTGATAGAAAAATTCCAATGAAGCTGATGGGAAAATTATATAAAACAGTAATAAGACCGGCTATGATGTATGGAACTCAATATTGGGCAGTGAAATAGAAATAGGAACAACGAATGCATGTGGCGGAAATGAGAATGCTTAGATGGATGAGTGGAGTGACAAAAAATGATAAAATTAGAAATGAGTAGGTATATTAGGGGAAGTCTAGGTGTGGCACCAATTGATGCCAAAATGAAAGAGCATAATAGGATAAGATGGTTTGGTCATGTTCAACATCGAGACGTTAATCACCCAACACGAAGAATAGCTGAAGTGCAGATTCCTCGAAGGAGTAGGAGGGAAGACCAAAGAAGACCTGGGGAGAGACAATAAGGCAGGACATGTTGGTAAAAGAGATTAACATTGATATGACTCAAGATAGAATTATGTGGAGACATGCAATTAGGAAAGCCGACCCCGCATAGGGATAAGGTGAAGAGAATATGATGATGATTTCTTCCCAAGTCTCGTTGATTGTAGTAAGTTGGTTTGTGCAGGTGACACTTTGAATTTTTTTATTGATAAGAGATGGCTTGTTCATGGCCTGGGGGAGATGCTTAGGCAGGACATGTCGGTAAAGCCGATTGCTGTTCATATAACCCAAGATAGAGACGTATGGAGAAATGCAATTAGGGAAGTCAACCCCGCATATGGGTAATGACAAAGAGAATGATGATAAAGAGATGACTTGTTCATATTTTGTTCCGAAGAAGAACAGACTTAGACTTTATTGTACAACGATGAACAACAAGTTGACCAAAAAGTGGCAAACCAAGAAATTAGTACTATAGAGAATTGCTTCACGAGAGTGAATCTGACGAACTACTAAAAACCTGAAATGATATTTCATTAATAACAAAACAAAAGGAGCTGTTGACGTAGCAGACAAAATAACAACAACAATACACAACACAGCGTCAAACATGCAGGTGGCCCTTAGAAATGTTTTGTCACCTATTAGATAGTTCAGCCATAAACGCTTTAAAAATTTGGAAAATAAAAAATCCTAATTACGATGGGAAATATTTGAATGCAAGATGCAAGACGAAGTTTTTTATTAGACTTACCCCGGGAATTGATGACAGAAAATGTTATCTACAGAGATATTAAAACACAATAATATGCACTCTCAGTAATAGTCCAAGAGGCAGCGCTGAAAAATCTCTTTGAATTTACTAAAGTTAGACTTTTCACAGTTAATTACTGTGATTGTGTAGAGAAACATACTGCGGTCGGTCAAGCGAAACGTAGAACAGGGGTTACTGAGAGAGTATCAAGGTTGTTTTCCTACGAAGGTAATTAAATCCATTTACTAAGGCTGAAAATCAGTACACACATTCTAAATTAAATATAAATAAAAGTTATTATAATCGGTCAGCTGTATAACGGGACAGAAACGGTCGGTCGGCCCCACTGGATGTACAGGATTATTCACTATATTTTGACCCCCTTGTAAACTGCTTTATTTACAGAATTAGAAAAAATGTAGAATACAAAAGTTATTTGATTTTTAAATCATGATTTTTTTACATATATATCGTACTAGTGACGTCATCCATTTGGGCGTGATGACAATCGACTATTTTTTAAATACGAATAGGGGTCGAATGCTAGCTCATTTGAAAGGTTATTCAATTCCCTATCCCTATTCAGTAATATAAACATTAATATGATTAATTATACAGGGTGTCCAAAAAAATTTGTTTAAATAAATTAATTGTTTAATTAATAATTCAAAACATTTTTTTTGACGCCCTGTATAAATATTGATCTTAATATTTATAGTACTGTGTAGAGAATTGAATAACCTTTCAAATGAGCTAGCACACGACCCCTATCTCATTTAAAAAAATAGTCGATTGCGTTATCACGCCCAGATGGATGACGTAACTAGTACGATATATATGTCAAAAATCATAATTAAAAAATCGAATATCTTTTTTATTTTACATTTTTTTCTAATTCTGTAAATAAAGCAGTTTACAAGGGGGTCAAAATATAGTGAATAACCCTGTACATTCATTGGGGCCGACCGACCGGCTCTGTCCCGTCATACAGTTGACCGACTATAATATCTTTTATTTATATTCAATTTAGAATAATGTGTGTACTGATTTTCAGCCTTAGTAACTGTGATGTATGTAAATAGGTAGTATTCGGAACGCACTCAAGTTGGTAATATTGTAAGAGTGACGTGACAAGTACAGTGAAGCGGAAATAAAACCATTCTGAATCTAGACACGATAGATACAAGTTGTTTCATTATAACCTCTCCTCCAAAGTTAACCTAAGAACCCTACCACGTGTTACATTATATTATTACATGGTGCCGAACCAAATCGAATACGTTAAGAAAAAGATATAAGTGCAATGGAATTAAAGGCACCTATAAACTCGATGCAAATGTCAGGTAACTTGTATGAAAATTGGAAATTCTTCATACAAAGATTCAAAAACTATTTACAAGCTACAGAATTAACAAAGAAACCTGAAATAACCCAGTGTGCACAGCTATTACAGTTAATAGGGGACGAAGGGTTCAAAATATATAACACGTTCAAGTTCTCAACAGAAGAAAAAGACAAGTTAGAACTGTTAATAAAAAAATTTGAAGCACATTTCAAGCCAAAAAGTAACGTGTCAAATGCAAGGTATTGCCTGTTCACCAGAAAACAAGAAGAAGGTGAGTCAGTAGAAAAATTTATAACAGATATTATAAACAAGGCAAAAAATTGTGAGCTAGAGAATTTGGAGGACAGTCTGATTAAGCCTTGAATAACTTGTGGGGTAGCAGATGAAACGATGAGACAGAGACTATTAGAAGAAGATGAGATGAGCTTGGAAAAAACAATCAATCTGTGTAAAAGTATAGAAAGTTCGGAAATCCAGTCTGAAAAAATGAAGTCAGAGGAGGTGCACTACATAAAGAAAAGAAACTTCAATAAGAAATATGAAAATAGAGAACAGTGGGAAGACAGAAGAGTGAATCCAACTCATTCTAAGTCCCAAGACGGCCAGTTCAATGGTAAATCTGGAAGCAGTTCAGGGTGCAGTAGGTGCGGAATGGAGCACAGAGGCCAACCATGCAAAGCATATAAAGCTAAGTGTAATTTATGTAATAAAATAGGGCATTATGCAAAAAAATGTTTTCAAAAACAAATTAAGTATGTAGATGTAGATGATTCAGAATCAGATGATTTGTTTATAGGCTTGGTAAATACTAAAAATAGCAGTTTTGATGATGATTTCATGATAAATTTTGAAGTTAACAAGCGTAAATTAAGCTGTAGATTAGATACAGGGGCAATGGCAAACGTAATATCAATAAATAAGTTAAATTCTCTAGAAGTTAATGTTGAACTACAGAAAACAAACTGCAGGTTAACAACATTTTCGAATGAAACCCTTAGGGTCATTGGAAAATGTAGTTTAGAATGCAAATATAAAGATAATATGTACAACATAATGTTTTATGTGGTAGAAATTAATTCACCAACGGTATTAGTCTTCCTACATGTAAAGCTTTAAATATTTTAAAAAGAATCAATACTATAGAAAAAATTGAAAATAATTTGAATTCTAGAGAAGTTACTTTTAAAAATGATTACTCTGATGTGAAAGAAATATTTAAAGAAGTTTTTTCAGGAATAGGCTGCTTGGATGAGCCATACAAAATCGTGCTAAATGAAACTGCACAACCAGTTATACATCCTCCAAGAAAGATTCCACTACAGTTAAAGGAGAAACTAAAACTTGAATTAGCTGAAATGGAGAAAAATGAAATAATTGAGAAGGTTGATGAACCTACAGATTGGGTCAACTCTATATATAGTCTTGGTAAGAAAACCAAAAAGTAATTCCATAAGAGTTTGTATAGATCCTAGAGACTTGAATAAAGCTATCAAAAGAGAGCACTTTCAACTCCCTACGATTGATGAAATGGCTGCAAATTTAAAAGGTAACGTTTATTTCAGCAGGCTTGATGCCTCAAAAGCATTTTGGAGCATAAAGCTTGATGATGAAAGTAGTAAATTATGTACTTTTAACACTTGCTATGGTAGATACAGTAGGAAAAACGAAAGAATACCCATGAACGAACATATAAAACACGCTGTATTTTCCTGTCACCGTGTCACACAAAAAATTGGCCAGCGCAATTACGTGTAATAAATATTGTTACATGTACTTGCACTGGACAATTTTCTTTGTGACATGGTGACAGGAAAATACAGCGTGTTTTATATGTTCGTCCATGGGTATTCTTTCATTTTTCCGACTGTATAAATTTTTAAGACTGCCTTATGGCATTAGTTCAGCAAGTGAGGTGTTTCACAAAAGATTCAGTAAAATATTTAATATGGAGGGTGTAGAAACATATATTGATGATTTAATTGTTTACGGCTCATCAAAACAACAACATGATAAATGTTTATATCAAGTTTTAGAAAGAGCTAGGATAAATAATGTCAAATTTAATTATGAAAAATGTAGTTTTGGTGTAAAAAATGTAAAATTTTTAGGATTTAATTACAATAAAGATGGTCAAAGTGTTGATAGTGATAAAATTAAAGCCATTCACGATATGAAAAGCCAGAAAATAAAAAAGACATACAGAGATTATTAGGAATGATAACGTATTTGTCTAAACACATAAAAAATTTGTCAGACTTAACCGCACCTCTTAGGGAATTAATTAAAGAAAATGTAGAATGGCATTGGTCACATAAACATGATGAATGTTTTAGTAAAATTAAGGAAATAATTTTAAAAAGCCCAGTATTAAGACATTTTGATATAAATGAAAAGTATTTAATATCGGTTGACTGTTCAAAAGACTCAATAGGAGCTGTACTTTTACAAAAAGGTCAACCAGTAGCTTACATATCAAAGGCTTTAACTTTAACACAACAAAATTATGCACAAATAGAAAAAGAACCTCTTCTGGTGGCATGTGAGAAATTTCATAATTATATATATATATATATATATATATATATATATATATATATATATATATATATATGCTTCCAAGTTTGATATAGAAACTGATCACAAACCATTGATATCCATAGTAAAGAAACCCTTAATGAATGCGCCACCACGACTTCAAAGAATGTTATTTAAATTGCAGAGGTATGACTCTAATCTGATGTATAAAAAAGGTAAAGAACTATATATAGCTGATACGCTATCGAGATGTTGTTCGGAATTGCCTGTAATAAAAAATGATTGAGATATTGAACTAGAATCACAAATTTGTTTAGTAAGATTAAACATTAATGTTTCAAACAATCAACTGCAAAAAATCAAAGAAGAGACTAGCAAAGACAAAACTTTAATTGATCTAAAGACTTTCATAAAAAAAGGTTGGCCAAAAGAATTAAATAATGTACATAAAGATTTAAAAGCATTTTTTAAGATTAAAGATGAAATAACCTTCTTTGATAGTTTGTTGATGAGGAATAGTCAAATTATAATTCCTCATGTAATGAGCAAAGAAATGTTAAAAAGAATTCACTATGGCCATCAAGGAATAAATAAATGTAAAATGTTAGCTAGACAATAATTATATTGAATTGGAAAAGACTGTAAGACTTGTACACACTTCTAAATAGGTCAAAGCGGCAAACAGGTGTATGTTTTCAAAAAACTTTTGATAGTGTGTAAAAAATATATTTTATATCAGCTAAGTACTTTCAACACATAACGTGCCATCATCAGAGCTTCGTCCTCTTAAAATACCTTCATAGAAGAGCAATTGCTTAACAACACAACAAAAAACATGAATACTGGGCAAAAGCCACATATATAGGGTATAATAACCCTTTACAGTGAATAGAATCACATCTAAATTCTTTTTAGCTGATCTGCTGTTCAAAATGGGCCTGTTCACGTGGGCTCAAAATGGTCTGACTCAGCCATGTTGTCTTTATAAATTAATAAAAGAATTTAGATGTGATTATATTCACTGTAAAGGGTTATTATACCCTATATCTGTGGCTTTTGCCCAGTATTCAAGTTTTTTGTTGTATTGTTAAGCAATTGCTCTTCTATGAAGGTATTTTAAGAGGACGAAGCTCTGATGATGGCACGTTATGTGTTGAAAGTACTTAGCTGATATAAAATATATTTTTTACACACTATCAAAAGTTTTTTGAAAACATACACCTGTTTGCCGTTTTGACCAATAATTATATTGGCCTTCCATGACAGTTGACATTGAGAATGAAATTAAAGGTTGCCCAATTTGCCCACAATTTGAAAATGCAAAGAGAGAACCTTTGACTCCACACAATATCCCAGAACTCCCCTGGGAGGAAGTTGGCTCTGATATATTTTACATAGGTCAAAAAAGTTATTTAATGGTGGTAGATTATTACAGTAAATATCCAGAAATTTGTCTGTTGAACGATACAACCAGTTCAACTATAATTACACATTTAAAATCGATATTTGCTCGTCATGGAATACCAAAAATATTTTACTCTGATGGTGGACCACAATACACAGCCAATGAATTTGTTAAATTTTGTCAAGAATGGGAATTTAAAAGCATAAAGTCAAGCCCAGAAAATCATAGATCTAATGGTCTAAGTGAAAGATATATTCAAACCTACAAAAAAGCGTTAAGAAAATCTCTTAGAGATGGTAAAGGTACATATTTAACATTGCTACAACTTAGAAATACACCAATTGATTCAAATTTACCATCACCATCTCAACTTTTAATGTCACGAGTACTTAGAACTCAGATTCCCACCACTGACAAAATTCTAAAACCAAAATTACTTAATGCTAAAATAGTAATCAGCGATTTTCAGAAAAGACAAAACAGTCAAAAAGCTTATTATGATAGAGGGACAATAAATTTAAAACCGCTTAAAAATAATGAAAAAGTTTATATTAAAGATAAAAACAAATTGAGAGAAGGTCTTATCACACATAAATTAAGAGATAAAACCTACTCGATTAAATTAAGAGATTCTGGGTCAGAAATTGCAAGAAATAGACAATTTTTAGTTCGAATTCCTGCAACTTCTGACGATGAACATTCAGATAACGAATCTGAAACTAGTGAGTCACAAAATTTTGAAAGTGTCTCTGATAACCATTCTGATCATCACTCTCCAATAAACTTACCTCCACAAACCTCTTCAGGTCGAATTGTTAAAAAACCTGATAGACTAGATTTATAAGTAATTTTATTATAAAATAAAGGGGGTAAAGGATGAATGAAACAATTGTGGAAATTTATAAATGTTTATTTAAAGATTTGTTAAAGAAAGTTATGTTTATTTTGTCATTATAAAAAGAGGGGGATGTGATGTATGTAAATAGGTAGTATTCGGAACGCACTCAAGTTGGTAATATTGTAAGAGTGACGTGACAGTGACAAGTACAGTGAAGCGGAAATAAAACCATTCTGAATCTAGACACGATAGATACAAGTTGTTTCATTATAACCTCTCCTCCAAAGTTAACTGGATTTAATTACCTTCGTAGGAAAGCAACTTTGATATCCTCTCAGTAACCCCTGTTCTACGTTTCGCTTGACCGACCGCAGTATGTTTCTCTAAACAATCACAGTAATCAACTGCCTCTTTTCAGCGCTGCCTCTCCGTCTATAACGTGAAATGATTAATATTGAATATCGTGAATTGGGCATTTCTGATGTTCCATCTCGTGCTAAATAACAGAGCTATACGGGACCGAGTCGCGTATTAACGTTTCCGTGTTCATTTCACGACAGGGTAGTTTTGAAAAAGACACGGAAACGACGGAGCATATTTACTTTAAAACACGTGTGTATTTCAAGACGTTTAACTTTGAAATGCGCACTGGTTTGTGAAAGAACTTCGCACATAAAATTATCACAAATACGTGTTAAATTGGCACTTATTTTATTCTATTTCAACTATTTATCACAAGTAACTCCTATATGCAAAATAAAAAACTGTTCAGCTGAAACTGATCAGAAAATAAAATATGTTTTTAATAGAATACTAAAGTACCTATTATTGTTCATTGCGAAAAAATGTATACGCATCATAATAGTTTATTTTAAGACAAGATATTTTTGTACTACCTTGAGTTTTTTGAAAATAATTTATAAAGAAAAAGGACGGGAACTTTGGTAACGAAATTGTTTTAGTTCCACAGATCCAACGAAAAATAATTTTTAATGTAAACATTCCAAATAAAACGACATACTAAAATTCAAGCATTTTATTAAAATTCATATTTATGTATAATGTATAAGCAATATATGGAGCAATAAGTAGTTATAATAATAAAACCAATGTCCAGAAATCCAGAATCCAATACCTTCAAATATATTCATAATGGTCTTTATTCATTAATGACCTGATAAGGGTATTTTCAATTACTATAGTTGATAATTTTCTATAAAAGAAAAAACATCGTTGGATGTCACTACCCCTAGTGCTATATCAACATCCTCTACAAATAAAAATAAAAATGTAAATAGCGGTAAGAAATTTAAATAATCGATTTTAAAATTTAAAACGTAATGGCAAAGTAAAAATAATATTTAGTATCAGAAATGTTGATGTCAATTTTGGAATCAAAAAAATGCAAAAAGTTTGCTACTCCTAAACTTAGGCTTCCCCTTAAAACCCATCTAATCCACCCATCCAATGACACTACAGCCCAAACCGGGTCTTGGCCTCTTTCAGAAAATTTCTCCAATCATTTCGATTTACTGCTGTTCGTTTCCATGAACGCGTTTTGATGAGGTTTTTGGCATCTTTATCTACTTCATCTCCCATCTCTTTTTTGGTCTTCCAACAGGTCTCTTTCCTTGCATTCTTGCATTTAGCAATTTTCTGGGGATTCTATTGTCGTACATGCGGACCACGTGCCCTGCCCACCGTAATTTCTGTAGTTTAGTATATTGTGCTAGTGTTGGTTCGCTATATTGTTCTTATATTTCTTTGTTATACCTAATTCACCAGCTGTTATTTTCACTTATTGGGCCCAGTATCCTAGGTAATATTTTTCTTTCAAACGTCTAATGCATTGGCAGATTGCTGTGTCACAACCCATGTTTTACACCCATAACTTACTATGAGTCTGATTATTGTCTTATAGACCCAGAGATTTGTTTTGTGGTGTACGTCTCGCGATTTAAATATGTGGTCCATCGCGAAATAGGCTTTATTTGCCAGCATAAGCCTTCTAATTATTTCCGGTTCTTCTTCATTGTTTGCGACTAGGTCCATTCCTAAGTAAGTGAATCTATACATGTGTTCTATATCGTCTATAAGTATTGAAAACCACTCTTGTAGGGAAGAAAAAACGGAAAATATCGATTTACCAAAAATCTGTATTCAAATTTGAACTACGAAACCTAAATAAGTTAACTCACAGACTTACGAGAGAGCTACAACAGGTAAAAACAAGAGCGTCCACTCATATATTATGCAGTTATCCCCAGACGATCACTCATTATGGAAAGCAACAAAAAAACTTAAACGACCAATCATAAGCATCTATCCCAGGACAACGACAGGCGAAACAGTTCATTACAGAACATTCGCCAAAATTTACAACAGACCTAATAAGCAAATACAGGAAAACAGTCAAAGCCATAGTAGGTCTGCTAACTGGGCACTGTAACCTGAATAGGCACGTAAAGCTGATGGGATTGTCAGATGATGACCTGTGCAGATTCTGTCACCTGGAAGAAGAAACAGCAGAGCACTTCCTCTGTCAGTGTGACACTCTGGCAAATGTGCGGTTCTTTGCATTAGGAGAATAAAAGCCAACGGCAAATAGCTACATGGAAGGTTCAGTCTCAAAGCTATTAGACTATTTAAAAAGAGTCAGGCTAGAGAATGTTATCTAGGACTACAGGACCACAATAGATCTAAAAAGGTCGCAGTCGAATAGGCCAGAAGACCACCTCTTTAAAACTATATATCTAAGCATCTCTCCCATAAGAAAAACTGATAAAACATGGGCACAATCTAACCCTGAAAAATCTGAAGTAATCGCAGAATACCTAACAGATGTTTTCAGTACCATCGTCTAACAAAACAATAATGACCATGACGTCGAAGACTTCTTAAACGCCCCATTCCAATTATCGACTCCTATAAAACCCTTCTCCCCCACAGAAGTACTACAAGAAATAAAATTATTAAACCCACGTGTGGCACCTGGACACGATTTAATAGGAGATATTTTGTAAAACTCGAAAAACCACGAAAAGCAGTAGTCTTGCTGACCATCATATACAATAATGTACCTACTAAGGATTGATCCCCATCCAATGGAAAACGGCACAAGTCATGATGGTAGCCAAACCTGATAAGCCTCCAACCAAAACCAACCCATATCGGCCGATCAGAAGAAAACAGAAAAGCAGTTACCGCTAATTTCAAAAACATTTGAAAGACTCTTACTTAAAGAATAGAAGAAAAGGTGCCTCTAAACGAGATTATACCGGATCATTAATTTGAATTTAAAAGGAAACAATTCAACAATACAGCAGCAGTGCCATCGAATAGTTAATAAAATCAAAACTAGTCTAGATTTACGTCGAGCTGCATCGGGTAGGATGGCATACCACTGCGTGCGGTAAATATAACTACTGTAAAATGTAAAACTGTAATCAAATACATTAGACTGTAATACATCCAACTCCCACAGAAAACTGGAAGCACGTTGCCACTAGCGCCTCTGCCGGCTTGAGTGGAACTACGTTTTCTCAATGTAAACATACAAGTTCAATTTTGTTAATTTTTGGATAACTAATTAGCTAATCTTGGTAAATTGTGTTTGTATTTTTACACAAAATGTCTTTTAAAATAGGTTCGGTAAAATGGATTCTCAGCAAATACCTAGGATGGCAACAAAATTAACTAAAAAGTTTATTACTTTGCCTCCATTCACCCCGATGAGAGGGTGTTTAGCTGCAATTTCTTTTTACAAGAAGGCTAATCCCAGACTGTTTAGAAATTTTTTTTATTATTAGGGCTAAGGATACACGATAGTATGAAATTTAGGTGTAATTTATAAAGGGAGCTTCAGATAAAATTAATGATATATTTAAAAGGTATTTTCAAAATTATAAACAAGAGAGTGTTGAAAATGTTACAATGTACAAGAAACTCTGCAAAATGTATGTACATACCTACAAATTGTCACAAAAATTGTATAGATAAATATTTTGATCTTTTAATAAAAGCGTACAAGCGTAATAAAAGTGTATGTAAATAAAATTAACGATAGTAAAAAGGAAAAATGATGTAAATTAAAAAGTAAGAATATAAAATTAAATAAAATAGCTCACAACTAAATTTGTATTTTGATTTAATCCTATAAAAATACCTTTCTTTTAAATGCATACTTTCTGGTTATAACTCATACCACTAGATGGCGCTATTTTGTTTTCTTCCACAAAATTCATCGGAAATCTGAAGAGTTGTATGTATTATAGTCTAATGTATTTGCTGTAATACATGTAAAACTGTATGCCGGATATCCGTCGCATCGGACTGCATTGCGTCGCGTTGCATCGGGTTAGACAAATATGTTTCTGCCGTATTCATAATTTTTTTCGTTCGTTTATTTTGATAAATTACGTAACTGAGTACTTACCAACTTTATCCATGATTACGACATAAGATTCAATTTCTAAAACTCTTGACGCAAGTCCAAGAGAACTTTCTTTGGGTAATTTAGAAAACATCCGTACTAGGCAATTCTTAACTTCGTCATTCGGTGAGTTGTTCGCTATGAGACGATTAAGGATGTTTGTTCTTGTAGCCACTCCATCTATGACTCTTTTTTTCTTTCTATAAAATAGTTTTAATATTATTCTTTCATTTTCAATTTGTAAAATTTAATTTGATCAATTAGTTAAAAAGTTGTAGTAAATTAACTCAATCGCGCACTCCGCCGAACGCTGTAATACAATACGCCAATGTTTGCGATAGAGGTGACTCAAGCGTGTAAGTAAAAAATTATAAAAGCTGTAGATTTAATTTTAGAAAAATATTTATGTTTTTTTTGTGTAAAATTTTCTTAATTTTTCAATGGTCAAGTCAGTTTTTTTTACAATTTATATTTTCGTAGATATTTAAAAACAACTAATTTCGCAGTTCATTTGTTTATTAAAAATGAAGTAAAATTTTTAAGTAAAAATGTTTGATATGTTGTTTATTATTCGCTCCGTGCATGGCTGACGCGACACCTAGCGTAGTATCCTGACATTTTTGGCGATCACAATTTGACGTTAAGCATATGCTACACATATGACACATTTGATGTTAATACCTATGTAATATTTATTTACCATTTTTGATCAAATTTATTATACAAACAATAAATGTGTTCACTGAGGCAGTCAGGGACTAGTCCACGACAAGTAGAGCATGCGCACTTTAAAATAATATAAATAATACCGTCGATAGATAAATATACAAGGTATACAGGGTGTCCCGAAAAGACTGGTCATAAATTATACCACACATTCTGGGATCAAAAATAGTTCGATTGAACCTAACTTACCTTAGTACAAATGTGCTCATAAAAAAAGTTACAGCCCTTTGAAGTTACAAAATGAAAATCGATTTTTTTCAATATGTCGAAAACTTTTTTAGAGATTTTTATTGAACATTGGCATGTATAATTCTTATGGCAGGAACATCTTAAAAAAAAATTATAGTGAAAATTTATGGGGATTTTGTTCCCTTAAACCCCCCCATACTTTTGGGTACGTTCCAATTAATTCGTTTTTGTGGTACCATTAGTTAAACACAACGTTTTTAAAACTTTTTTGCCTCCTAGTATTTTTTCGATAAGCCAGTTTTTATCGAGATACCGCTTCTTTTTTCATATATTTACGTAAAAATTTTATGGGGGTTTTGTTCCTTTAAACCCCCCAAATGTTTGTGTACGTTTCAATTAAACTATTATTGTGGTACCATTAGTTAAACAAAGTGTTTTTAAAACTTTTGCCTCTTAGTCTTTTTTCATAAGTCACCTTTTATCGAGATGTATATATATATATATATATATATATATATATATATATGTACATTCTGGGTTCGGCAGAGAGCGCTGCCTAACGTTAAGATGTAAATACCAAATAAATAAAAATTTAAATAAATGGTAAAAAACAGCACACATCGTTTCTATCCTGGTTACGAGTTGGTGTTCAATAGGATGATACAGCGCTGTTTCGGACTCTCGTCACTCATCAGCCATCCGAGGAGAACACGAATTCGTAACCAGAATAGACTCGACGTGTCAGGGTAAATTCACAATTTCAGTGAGGCAGTACAAGAGCGCCATCTACTCTGATGGCAGTGCCGCAGGTCATCTCAAAAAGAGAAGATTCCTGCTATCTCTTGTACCGTATAGAACGATGCGTACATTCTGGGTTCGGCAGAGAGCGCTGCCTAACGTTAAGATGTAAATACCAAATAAATAAAAATTTAAATAAATGGTAAAAAACAGCACACATCGTTTCTATCCTGGTTACGAGTTGGTGTTCAATAGGATGATACAGCGCTGTTTCGGACTCTCGTCACTCATCAGCCATCCGAGGAGAACACGAATTCGTAACCAGAATAGACTCGACGTGTCAGGGTAAATTCACAATTTCAGTGAGGCAGTACAAGAGCGCCATCTACTCTGATGGCAGTATATATATATATATATATATATATATATATATATATATATATATATATATATATATATATATATATATATCTTTTTTAAAATATACCTAAAAATGTAAATTATAAATAAATTTTCAGATTATTAACAGGTGGCTATAATAGTAGTTAACCATATACAAATATGTGGTGGATTCGACAAATATTCAAAATATCTCGATAAACACTGGCTTATCGAAAAAGTACTAAGAGGCAAAAAAGTTTTAAAAACATTGTGTTTTACTAATGGTGCCACATTAATAATTTAACTGGAACGTACACAAAAGTTTGGGGGGTTGAAGGGAACAAAACCCCCATAAATTTTTTTTGGGTTGCACAAATTTTACTTTAATTTTTTTTAAGATGTTGCTGCCATAAAAATGCCACATGTCCATTTTCAATAAAAAATGTCTGAGAGTTTTCGATATATGAAAAAAAAATCGATTTTTATTTTGTAACTTCAAAGGGCTGTAACTTTTTTGTGTGCACTATTGTATATAGATAAGTGAGGTTCAATCAACCTATTTTTGACCGAGAATCTGTGGTATAATTTATGACCAATCTTTTCGGGACACCCTGTATATTTACTATTATTAATTAATATTATAATTCTTCCTATCTTCATATCTCTTCCACGCATAGGAAGAGATAATCAAACGTGTGAACTAAGCCGCCGCATAGGGCTCACTTGGGTAGCATTCGGCAAGTTGAGCTATGTTCTTCAGTCAGAACTGCCTATGTGTCTCAAAAGAAAAGTCTTTGATCAGTGTGTGTTGCCAGTACTTACATATGGTGCAGAAACTTTAACAATAACCAAGAAAGTAAAAATAAAATTTGTGTTACCCAAAGAGCCATAAAACGCTCAATGTTGGGCATTTATTGTAGGGATCGAAGTACGAACAGGGAGATAAGACGGAGAACATGAGTGATCGACGGATTCCATAGAAAGAATTATGACCCTAAAGTGGAACTGGGCTGGACATATAACTAGAATGTTTTTAACAGATGGACACAGCGAATAATACACTGGAGACCAGACAAGAAGCATATCAAAGTAGAGGTTGTCCGCCAATCCGATGGTCTGGTAACATAAAACGGATAAACAAAAATTGGATGCAAACAGCACAAAACAGAAATGCATGGAAAATACTGAGGGAGACCTATATCCAGCAGTGGATAGATCCAGGTTGAATGATGATGATGAATATTATTAATTCATTATTAATTAATAATATACTGGTATATTTATCAATAAACTATAATACATTTAGGGCCGGTTATTCGAACGCTAATCAACAATGATCACTATCAAATATTTAATTACTGTCACCAACTGTCAATGTCAACTTTGGTTGGGTTGCTGAAAACATAATTGATTATAATTATGAGATTAGTTAATCAATTAACATAACAATTATTAACATAATTGATTAACTAATTTCATAATTGTAATAAATAATTATGTTTTCAGCAACCCAGTCAAAGTTGACATTGACAGTTATGACAGTAATTAAATGTTTGATAATGATCATTTTTGATTAGCGTTCGAACAACCGGCCCTAAATAAATGTAATATGGAATTAAAGTGCGCATGCGTTGTCGTGGACTAAAAGTTACCGACAGGATCCGCGAACGAACACAATGACACTGACATTACAAAAATTCGCCAAAATTGTCATATTTCGCCGCTACGGACGCTGGCATAGTTTCGTGTATCCCCACCATGGTCACGCACGGAGCGAATAGGTACATTTCTAATGAAATTATAAAAAGTCTTATCTTGTTTGATTTTTTCCGTAATGGTAGGGGAGCCCAAACGGGGATTTTTGCAGTTACTCGAGCGCGTCAGATTATCATATGGGGAGAACCTACCCTACAGATGTACCCCTAACATATATTGGCTCTTAACACAGGGAAGTTCGTTAAGGGGGTCCGAAAAAAAAATCAGTACTTAGAAAAAGTCGAAATTGTCGGATTAAGATAAGGTAAGTTAAGTACATGCAAAAGAGTGTATATTTAAAAAATTTGACGATTTCAGCGGGGCGTAAGGAAATGGGTGAGTCAAAAATGTTCACAAAAAAAAAGCGAATATTTCGCGAAATCAACGTCAGATTGAAAAACTAAAAAATACGTATTCAATCAATTATTTTTAATGGGAAATAAGCCACAATTTTACCAAAAAATGATTTTATTTTTTAATAAAATAATTTTTTTGGTAAAATTGTGGCTTATTTCCCATTAAAAATAGTTGATTGTAAAAATGCCACAAGGAAATAGCTTCAGAATAACATTACGTATTCAATATTTTTCAAAAATCTATCGAATGATACCAAACACGACTCCCCACGGAGAGGGGTGGGATTAAATTTAAAATTTTAAATACGAACCCCGCGATATTTCGCGAAATGAACATCAGATCAAAAAACTGTAAAATACACTTACCTATTAAATATTTTTGAAAAATCTATCGAGTGGTACCAAACACGATCCCCACGGAAGTTACTTTAAAATCTTACATAGGAGTCCGAAATTTTTATTGTAGATTTGAATTCTTTACGTAAAAATAAGCAACTTTTATTTGAGACATTTTTTTGAATTATGGATAGATGGCGCTATAATCGGAAAAAACGATTGTTGGAAATGGAAAATTAAATTAAAAAATGGAAAGTCCTCACTAAAATGGAAAACTTTACTTAACGTTTTTTGGTTTTAGGACCTAATAATCACAACCCAATAGGTCCCCATAACGCTGGAGTGACTGCAAATTTAGCATACTTTCCTCCCCTACTATAAGTAAAACTCCATTGACTCCACTTTATGAAATTTATAAAAACTGTTGAAACAAAAATATCCCTACGTACCCATTTTTTAAAACAGGTAAATAATCCACCTTAAGTTTATCCATGAGAGCTAAAACCTCTTTCGGAGATGTTGAATGGTCTACATTTTGACATGGTTTAAAGGCCAACTGCATAATGTTAATATCCCACCACCTTAAAAAATATTATTATTTAAATTGGTACTGTCTATATAACGACTTTTTAATACATAGAAAAAAGTCTTCGATTTGGTTTACGCTCATCGTTGTTGGTGTATTCTTTGGTTTGAGTGACTACTGTACGTTCTGAGTGGAGCGTAGAAAGAGTGCGAGCCAAGAGCAAAGAGCAAAGCGGGGAAATCAAACTACTACTGGGAAACGGAGGGACACAGAGTTGAGCGTGATCCAAAGGTCGAGCAATCCGTCTAGCAAAGAGCATATAAGCGAAATCAAACCAGTTTGATTTCTTCACTCGCACGCGCTGCTTCTATTTCTAAAATTGAATCTCAATGTCTTGATAGCGGAAGTGTTCCAAAGGAAACCGTTGTGGGATCAGAAAGATTTTCTACATCACAATCGATACATTTTAGACAAAAACTGGATGAGCAACTGGATTTTAAGCAACAGTGCAGGATCAGTTACCACCACCCGAAAACTTAAACGATCTTCTGATGAAATATCTTTAAAATCTAAAATCGCTCTTTAAAAACTTGACATGGTGAGCAATAGAGCAGTTCAGTCTCGTTTTCAATTAGGAGTTTTCAAAAAAGAAAAAAAAAAGAAATTAACTATCAATGACTGTCGACTGGAAAAGAACTGAAAGACTCTTACGTGACTCCCAGCTCCCACTCTGTCTTAGCACCTCTTTGCTCTTTACTCGTGCTCTTTGTTCGGGAAAATATCTCCCCTCTGCTCACTGCTTCTACTCTGAACGTACACTCTCTGTATAGAGTTTGATCTGCTTCAGTATATTTTTTGTCGAAGCATAATTCTGATTATTTCGTGATACGTATTATTACATTTTTGACTTGTAAATATCGCTAATAAACTTTTTACCAATAATTATGAGTATTTTTAGCATCTATTAAATTTCTTTGTTCCATCCATTGATCAACAATAAATTTAGTTAAATAATTTGTGGTACCGTCTGGAAACAAAACTACCACTTTCTTTCCCTTTCCCAAGTTAAAATATTTAATTGCCTTTAAAGCAGCTGCCATCATTGTGCCACTGCTTGATCCTAAAACAAACATCAATTTATAGGTTGATGAAGGCAATTAACGCATTCAGGAGACAAAAATGTGACGGAGCGGTTCCGCAAATGTTGGGAATTCGTTCTCTGAATGTGGCGCTACTTGCGAAACGTGTTACGGAACGGTCGCCATGACAGTGAGCTCATTTTAATTTCGCTACCTCCGTCTAACGTATGCTACTTTTGTGAATTTGTCAATAGACTTTTTGAAAGATGGCTTCAAGTACTAATTATTATCAATTGAAAAATAGAGCAGACGGTAAACACTCCATGGTCTTTGACCATGACTATGAAGTAAAAAATAATTTATTGTGCAGATGCAAGTGGATATACAGTGATAAGCTCGCTAATAACCGGCAAAATAGCACAAAAGATGGAAAACATAATAAATTGCGAAACAAAAAGAGATGAAACTAGTGGAGGTGGAAATGGTCGTTATAAACGTATAAATTAACATTACATTACATAGTTTCCCACCTTTAGACGTCTGTGACAGGAATATTTTATAAGATTCTACTGTCACAGTGACAGTTGTCATACTCCTTTGACACGTCTAAACCTGGGAAACTATGTAATGTAATGTTAATTTATATGTTTATAACGATCATTTCCATCTCCACTAGTTCCATATTTCTCTTTGTTTCGCAATGTATTATGTTTTCCATCTTTTGCGCTATTTTGCCGGTTATTAGCGCGCTCATCACTGTATAACCTCACATAATATATAACAAAAAGTGATAGGCTGTCACGAATTTAGGGAGCTGAGCGTCCATAAGACGACACACAACTGTTACCGCTCCATCGGAAACTGCTCCCTCACTTTTTCCTCTCATGAATGCGACCATCGACATGCTGATACTTCTAACCAGTGGCGGATCTAAGGAAATATAGGGGAATTTCCCCCTCTCTTCATCAATGTCCAAAATTAAAGAAAGAAAAGTGTTGAAATATAGCTGACATACAATTAAACCATAGACAGACAAATTCATCACAATAAACCCACTAATTAGGAAAATTATGGGATTTTGATGCATATAAGGTATCTATGTAGTGTAAGTTTATCTTAAAACAACTAAAGATGGTAAAGCTGTAGGGCCTGACCAGTTTTATGTAGAATTCCTAAAACTTATGGATGAACAAGGAATAAAATTGATAACAACTGTTTTCAACAAAATATACGTAACTGGAAAAATACCCCAAAGCTGGTTAAAGTCGACCTTCGTAACTTTACCCAAAAAAGTAAATGCCAAAATATGTGAAGACTACAGAACAATTAGCCTAATGAGCCTTCTTCTTCTTCTTGTAGTGCCTATCCGTTTCGGATGTTGGCGATTATCATGGCAATCTGTACTTTGCACACTGCTGCTCTGAAAATATTTGTAGTGGTTGTGTTGAACCACGTACGTAGATTTTTCAGCCACGAAATCCTTCGCCTTCCTGGTCCTCGCTTTCCCTCTACTTTTCCCTGTAAGACCAGTTGCAGGCAATGAGCCACTTACTCAAAACGTTTCTGAAGGTGATACACGGCAGAATATATAAAAAATGCGAAGAACAGGTATCATGGACGCAATTTGGATTCCACGATGCCTTAGGCACCCGAGAGGTTCTATTCGCTGTCCAAGTGCTTATGCAAAGATACAGGGATGTTGACTGTGGCGTGTATATTTGTTTTATCGACTACAAAAAGGCGTTTGATAGAGTAAAACATAATAAACTCATAAACATCTTGAAAGAAGCGGGACTAGATGATAGAGACTTCAGAATCATATATAATTTGTATTACAACCAAACTGCCAATATTATAGTGGATGACCAATTGACAGAGGCAGTCTCCATAGATAGAGGAGTGAGGCAAGGATGCATCCTGTCCCCGGTGCTGTTTAATATATACTCTGAATGTATCTTCGAGCAAGCATTGGGAGAACTACAGGAAGGCGTATTAGTCAATGGAGTGCGTCTGAACAACATTAGATATGCCGACGACGCTGTAGTTTTTGCAGACAGTCTAGATGGTTTTTAAAGAATAATGTCGCGCATATCAGATATAAGTAGAGAATACGGACTTGATCTCAATACGAAAAAAACAAAGTACATGGTAGTCAGTAAGCGCGAAATATTAAATACACAGCTTTTGGTTAACCAACAACTAATTGGCCGGGTCGACAGCTACACATACCTTGGTACCAACATAAACAGCCAGTGGGACCACTCAAGTGAAATAAAACATCCATCCAATGGCACTACAGTCCAAATCGAGCCTTGGCCTCCTTCAACAAGCTTCTCCAATCATTTCGATTTACCGCTGTTCTTTTCCATGAACGCGTTCCCAGGAAGTTCCTGGCATCCTCATCGACTTCGTCTTCCCATCTCTTTTTAGGTCTTCCAACAGGTCTTTTTCCCTGCATTCTTGCATTTAGCAATTTTCTGGGGATGAAATAAAACAACGCATAGGAAAAGCGAGATCAGCGTTCATAATGATGAAGTCTCTTTTCAGAAGCCACGATTTACCTCTTGCTACCAAAATCACTATCAACAGATGCTATGTATTTTCTACATTATTATACGGAGTAGAGGCCTGGACACTTTTCGAGGCTTCTTTGAGAAAACTCGAGGCATTCGAGATGTGGTGTTACAGGCGCATTTTGAGAATTTCGTGGGTGGATCGTGTGACTAATGTTGAGGTTCTACGTAGAATAGGCAAGGAATGCGAGATTATTAACACAATCAAAGAGCACAAACTAGAATATTTTGGCCATGTTATGAGGAATGAACAGTGATATGGCTTGTTGCAACTCATTATTCAAGGCAAGGTATTTGGCAAGAGAGGACCAGGGAGAAGAAGAATATCTTGGCTTCAAAATCTGAGAAAGTGGTTTAATACATCGACAACCGGACTATTCAGAATAGCAGCAAGCAAAGTGAGGATAGCCATGCTGATCACCTACATCCGGAACGGATAGACACTTTAAGAAGAAGAAGAAGTTTATCTTTTTTAGGTGTTTTCGATGGTGTTTCAATGGTAGTAGATCCGTCACTGCTTCTAGCAATAAGTGTCAATTACAGACACACACACGTTAATTAAAACTAAATATGTACATAAGTATAAAAGAACATAGTATGTAATAAAAAATTCTTAAAATAAGAAATAATAAGAAAAAATATGTATGGAAAGACAGAACAGAACAATTCTTATTCTTCTTGATGTGCCTAACGGTGACGAATGTTGGCGATCATCATAGCAATTTTTATCTTATCTGCAGCAGCGCGGAAAAGCTGCACAGATATTGTGTTGAGACAGTTTCTGAAGTTCTTTAACCAGGATATTTTTCTTCTTCCAGGATCTGGCTTTCCAAATATTTTTCCTTGCAGGATGGCTTGTAGCAGTTCATATCTGGATTTATTTGGCATACTGAGTCCGAATCATTGTAACCTTCGAGATTTGATGGTGGTCAGTACCTCTCGGTTTTTCTTCATTCTTTTGAGGACAGTAATCTCCGATATAGCCACATCTCAAATGTAGTTCCAATTTTCTGCACACATAATTACATTTGACTTATTAAGAACTTTTAACGCAGACACAAGTTTGAACTGATATTTGAAAGAGCCATCTTCTAATTTACTGTTAAAATTTCAGGAAAATCTATTAAATAGAAAAGGAGGAGAAGAATTTTATGGCAAAATGTATATGAATTGTATAATAATCATGTACGAATAATGTAAAGTAACAAAATTCAAAGAGAAATTTGTAGGTATGTTTGTTCTTACCAACTAATAATCCTTCTTCCTTTATTAATCTTCTAGCCATGTTCAGAGATTCGTTGTCATATAATTTGAACCATTTATCTATGTTATGTCGATCACATATTGTAGGAATAATCTTATCTCCTATACCTTCAACTTCAGAAAACTTCACATCTGTTTTATTAATTTCGGGTGGTTCAGCAAATAATGAGCTATAAGGATCAGCACCTATTATTATTGTATTGGGAGAAATTTCTTTAAACTTTCTGCCTATACCAGTCGTAGTTCCTCCTGATCCAGCTGCAGTAATCTACACAAATTAAAAATACGAGAAATATAATAATATATTATGCAACGAGCATTATGATGGTCGTTATGATGCGAGTATGACGGATACGACAGGAGCCGCGAAGCGGCGAGTACCGTATAGAATACGATAACACACTGACAATTAAATGCTATTAGTTGTATACCTACACGATTTTTTCTACGATCATTCACAACAAAAAAATATACTTCTTATTCAAATTCATTTATTTTGTGACACAAACAAATTAAGTCATATGATTAAATTCCAGATTTAGCCATACCGGCTCACACTCCCTCTAAGGGGAAAATTGACTCATCCCAGATACCTACGGTGTCTGTAGTAATTAGAGATTACCAGATTGTTAATAAAGAACTTTATTGAATAATCATTGTTATAAACATTGTTATTGTTCTACATCGAACATCAATGATCCCCCTTCCGTCCAAGGGCGATGCCATGCCCAGTGACCGCTGACAACCGTCCATAGACACTGTTGCCAGATGTCATCTTAACATTACAACATCTCCCTTTTTCCAAAAATATAGAAACTTATAAAACTAAAAATATAATACTTAATTTAAGTGCAATAGTCCTTCAGATAGGCAGGTTTTCTAATAGTTCGTCCAAACTTATTTGTAGGAGGAGATCCTGTTTCATTATTGCTAGGTTGAACAGTCTTAGTAATATTATTGTGAATGTTACTAACAGGCAAACTTGGCCTGGGTATACCTTCTAAAAGAGGAACATCACACTTAGGATTAACTACAACATCATTGTGCGATTTTCTTAACTGAAAAGTGTTTCTTCTCAAAAACCGACCATCAGACTTTTGTATTACATAAGACCTAGGAACCTGACAAGGTTGAACAATTTTGGCAGGCGACCACAACTTAGATCTACCGTCTTGAACTAAGACATTGTTGCCTGTTTCAAATTTTTTTCTAGAAATTGCAGTCTGATCATAACTTAGTTTAGAATTAGCTTTAGACGCTAGTATTTGCTTACTGACATTTGTACAAAGTTTAGGCTTTAGAAGCTTTGTGTTACATGGTAATTTATCGCGCAACACACGTGACATTAGCATTTGGGAAGGTGAATAATTCATACCCTTGATAGGTGTGTTACGATAAGCGAGTAAAGCCAAGTTTACATCTTCATTATTTTCAGCACATTTCTTCATCAGTCTCTTGGCTATACCCACTCCCTTTTCCGCTAACCCATTGGATTTAGGATACATTGGACTTAATGTTATTATATTTATCCCCCACTCCTTAGCAAATACCTTAAGCCTATAACTACTAAATGGCATATTGTCAGATATCATAACAGATGGTATTCCGAACAGTGAAAAAATTTCTTTTAAAACACTAATTACACTTTCTGAAGTTTTGTTTAGTAATTCCTTTATTTCTAGCCATCTGCTATAATAATCTACTAGGACTAAATAGTCTTTATTGCCAAATTGAAATAAATCAACCCCTACTTTATTGAAGGGCAGGTCTGGGACTTGATGGGGTATTAAAGGTTCCTTTGAATTTGATATGTTAAATTTTTCACAAATGGAACAACTTTGTACCACCTTAACAATATCATTACTCATGCCCGGCCAATATAGTACAGATCGTGCTCTATTTTTAGATTTGTTAATGCCATAATGGCCAGTGTGTATGATGTCTAGCATTTCCCTTCTTAAGCTTTTTGGGACTATTACTTTTAAACCTAAATAAAGAATACCATGTTGGACCGTAATGTTATCTCTTAGTTTATATAGGTTTTTAAGTTCATGACTCTCTATATTTGTATTATTTTTAGGAAAACCAACACTGTACCAGTCTAGAAATGTTTTAAGATTTTTGTCCTTGGCTGTTTCTAACTTAATTTGAGCTAAGCGATTATCACTAATGTGTGAGTCAACACTCATACAGTGGACTACTTCTAACAAGGTTTTATCTTCACAAGCTGTGTTTTTTAAAAAATTTCTTGAGAGAAAATCTGCCATAAACATTTTTGGCCCCGGAACATATTCAAAAGTCAAGTCATATTTTAATAATTTTAATAGCATTCTTTGCAACCTAGAACTTACCTTATTTATGTCCTTTTTTGCAATCGAAATTAGGGGCTTGTGATCAGTTTGTATAGTTACTTTATAACCATAAATGAATTGATGGTATTTTTCAACACCAGAACAAACTGCATACAATTCCTTTTCAATAGGAACCCATCTTACCTGAGCATCTGTAAGACTTTTAGAATAAAAAGATACTGGTTGCCCTCTTGTAAGAGGCAAGCACCCACCCCTTCTTTAGAACTGTCCGTTTGTAAAATTATGGGCTGGTCCTTGTTAAATATTTTTAAAGTAGGCGCTTTACTTAATTTATTTTTTAATTCTAGAAAAGCTTTGTCTTGCTTGTTACCCCAATTCCACATATTTTCTTTTTTAATAAGCTCTCGAAGAGGAGCTGTACTTTCAGTAAAATGTGGTATGAATTTGCTTAAATAATTGCACATTCCCAGAAAAGATTGCAAAGTTTTTATATTTTTGGGTGTTTCTAATTTTAATATACTTTCTACATGATCAGGATCACATTTAATCCCAAATTCAGAAATTATGACTCCTAAAAATTTTACTTGGTTTACCCTGTATTGCAATTTATTTTTATTAAATTTAACATTATGCTTTTTAGCTCTATCAATGACATTTTTAAAAATTATGTCATGTTCCTGTATACTATTTGCTGCAATTATTAGGTCATCAAAATAAATTTCAATCCCATTTATGTCCCCAAAAATATTAAAGTTCAAATTCTGCATTACCTCAGGGGCTGATGACAACCCGAAAGGCATTCGTAAATATCTGTAAACACCATGAGGTGTACTAAAGCAACACATTTTACTGCTATCTTCATCTAACACTACTTGAAGAAACCCATCCTTCATGTCCAGGACTGAAAAGTATTTTTTTCCTGCCAATCTACTAAAAATTTCCTCCGCAGAGGGTATTAAACACCTCTCCCTTATGATGCCCTGATTTAGATACTGTGGATCAAGGCATAACCTTAAACTACCATTAGGTTTCTCCACAATAACTAAATTATGGCACCACTCAATAGGTCCCTGCACTTTTTGTATAATGCTCTCCTTTTCTAATTTGTCAAGAGCCTTTTTTAATTTAGGTTTTATAGACTCAGGAATTCTTCTCTGAGGCTTAACTACTGGCTCTGTTCCTTCTTTTAACTTTATACTATAGCTACCTATGTTACCTAGTCCCTCAAATACTACTTTATCTTTAACAAAAAGGTTTTCTAGCTTTTCTTTGCTTGTGAATATGGTATCTACCTTTTTTATCAAGTTTAAACTAACACAATCCCTTAGGCCCAAAATAGGTACAGCGTTGTTTTGTTGAACTATAATGAATTTAATTTCTGTTTTCTTATCTTTAACATTACAGTCCAAAACTGCTGTCCCAAGAGGTCTTATTTTGTTGCCATCATACACTACTAGAACAGTATCAGTATCTACTAAAGTGGTTTTACTTTCATCAATTTTTAAAAAATATTTATGTGGCAAAATAGAAACCTCACTGCGGGTATCTAGCTTAAAAGGTATGTCAACATCATGCACACCTACCATCTCTATCCAGCATTTATCTTCATGTTTTTCTACAGAATCTACTTCTATACAGTCAATTTGTAAGTAGTCACCTATATCACTACCACTATCACTTTCCACTTCCCGAAGTTCATGCACTTTCCTCTGACTAAATTTGCAGACATTAGCAAAATGATTTTGCTTTTTGCACACAACACATATCTTCCCATAAGCTGGGCATTCTCTGGGCTTATGCATCCTGCCACAAAATTGACATTTCTTCTGTACTGCTACTGCTTGACTTTTATTTCTTAACTTGTTTTCTCTCCTGAAGTCCTTCTTCATTACTGCAGCTATTGCTTTCTCATTATTAAGTGCTTTTAACTGTTTCTTACTCATTTCTGCAGCCCTGCAATATTCTACTGCTGTTTTTAAATCCAAATTTGGTGTTCTTAATAGTCTTTCTTGCAGCTCATTATTTTTAATTCCATTTACAATCTTGTCCTTCAACAGGCTGTTTTCAAGAGTACCAAAATTGCACGGCTTTACCAAAGTTTTAATATCCGTGAGAAAATGTTCAAAGTCTTCATTATCACCTTGTAGCCTGTTGAAGAACTTGTATCTGTCATAAGTTTCATTTTTAACAGGAGCGCAGTGATTCTCAAAGGCTTGAATTACTTCTTTATATATTTTTTTCTTATCATCCTCTAGTTCGAAAGTTTCAAATACAACCTGCGCCTCCTCTCCCGCTATGTTTAAAAATATAGCTATTTTTGTCTCGTCATCTTTCTTTTCGTATCCCGATGCCTTCATGTAATACTTGAAACTATTATGGAACTGTTCAAAGTTTTTTGCTATGTCCTCATCGAATTTTAGGTTATTTGGTGGTTTAAAAGAAGCCATAATACCTTACTTATTTTCACTACTACTAGTTAGTTGCTAAAAATGTTCTTGTTCTTTTATTTTTCACGTGGCCTTTTTTCTTTAAAGCTTAACCTCAAAGTGGTTTTTATTTTTCTTTCCTGTGTTCACAAAAACACTATTCTTTCCTCTTTATGTTTCTGATGTTTTTCACCTGACACCATGTAGTAATTAGAGATTACCAGATTGTTAATAAAGAACTTTATTGAATAATCATTGTTATAAACATTGTTATTGTTCTACATCGAACATCAATGATCCCCCTTCCGTCCAAGGGCGATGCCATGCCCAGTGACCGCTGACAACCGTCCATAGACACTGTTGCCAGATGTCATCTTAACATTACAACAGTATCAAAAGGATTGAGCTCTGGTGGGACTCTTTCCATGTTATCGAACCCTAGGTGACTTGGTATGCAGGTGTATCTCCCAAAAATTTTCGTACACTTCTGGCCGTCGCGAGTAGTACAGCTTTCTGCATGGTCTTATAAAGATGTTCATTCAGACCCAGCTTTTTGATGCTTTCGAGGAGGGTTTTCGGAATGACTCCAGTAGTAGACATAATAATCGGTATTGTCTGGGTACTTTGCATTCTTCATTGTCTCCGTATTTGAATTTCCAGATCTCTGTACTTGGCGATCTTTTCAGTAAATTTACTACGTAGATTATTGTTGTTAGGTATCGCCACATCAATTAGTGTTGTTTGTCTTGTTAATTTATTAACTAGTACGAGATCTGGTCTATTATGTGCCACTGTTTCACTGTTTGGTCTGTGAGCACAGTGCGGTCCCAGTATAGCTTGTAGTTGCCATCCTCAAGCATACTCTCAGGAACGTATTGATAATATGGGAGATGGTCCGTTTGGAGAAGTCCCAGTTTGATAGTTATCTCTTGATGAAGGATCTTTCCAACTGAAACATGCCGTTCCCTGTATTCAGTTGCAGCAAATGCCTGGCAGCCCCCGGTAATATGCTGGATGGTTTCTTGGGCTTGACAAATATATCGGCATCTGTCGTTTTGAACCTGAGGATCTTTGACGATATATTTCAGGTAATTTCTGGTTGGTATAACCTGATCCTGAATGGCCAGTATTGATCCCTCCGTTTCAGGGAACATCTTTCCTGATGTCAACCAATAGTTCGACGCTGTATTGTCGACATAGTCTTGGCTGACCTCATTGGGATGTCGCCCGTGTAGAGGTTTACCCAGTTTATGCGCACTTCTGGTTCCCTCAGTTTGATCGGTGTTGTGTCATCTACTGCGCAGATAGCGCGATGTAGAGTAGATGTCTCAGCCTGCATTTGAAAATAAGTTCTTAAGTTAGCAATTTGTTTGTCTAATTGCTCACCTATATCCATAAGTCCTCTTCCTCTTAAATTCCGTGGTAATGTCGTTCTTTCCACTGCACTTTTGGGATGGTGTTTTTGTGCCTTTGTGAGGTGCGTTCTTACTTTTCACTGAAGATTTTCTATGTCCGTTTTTGTCCACTTAACAATGCCAAATGAATAGCTAAGCGCGGAACATGCGTAGGTGTTTAGTGCCTTAAAGAAATTTCTACTGTTAAGGTGTGAGCGAAGCAGCTGTTTTACCCTTCGTATAAACTCTTTAGTTATCTCTGTTTTCATTTGTTTATGGTAAATTTTCCGCGCTTGCTTTACTCCAAGATATTTATACATATCGTTTTCACCCATGGCCTCGATGTTCTGGCCATTTTGCATATCGAATCCTCCGGGCTGTACTTTTCCTCTGACTATATTTAAAATACGGCACTTGTCTAGTCCGAAGTGCATACTAATATCATTAGAAAAAGTTTCTACAGTTTTTAGCATCTCATCGAGTTGGTTTCGAGTGGAAGCCATTAATTTCAAATCATCCATATACAATAAATGATTAAGCTTCGCCACCACATTGTTGTTATTTTTGATGGTAAAACCTGCGTCTGTGGAGTTCGATAGCTGAGATAGTGGGTTCATAGCTAGACAGAACCACAGAGGACTCAACGAATCTCCTTGAAACAGGCCCCGGCTGATTGCGATATTTTCAATTTCGATGTTAATTTCACCAGGTATTTGAAGGTGAATTCTAGTTTTCCACTCTGTCATTATATGCCCTAAAAAGGTCACTGTATTATCATCGACTTTATATATATTCTCAGTATATCTATAAGCCATTCATGCGGCACTGAATCAAAGGCCTTCTTGTAATCAATGAAAGCAGTAAAAAGATTCCTCTTTTTGGAATATGCCTGGTTAGAAATGACTGAGTCGATGATGAGTTGTTCTTTGCAACCCATGGAACCCTTAGCGCATCCTTTCTGTTGAGGCTCTATGGTATTGTTCAGAGCACAGTGTTGGTAGTTACGCCGGGCTACACAGGATGTGACCAATTTATACAAAGTTGAAAGACAAGTAATTGGGCGGTATTTGGCTGGATCTTGGGTGTTACTTTGATCCTTCGGTATTAAATAAGTGGTACCCTGAGTTAGGAATGCTGGTATATCCTGCGGATTAGAAATAACATGATTAATTAGTGTTGATAAGTATTCATGAACACTCCAAAACTTCTTGAGCCAAAAGTTTTGAACTCCATCTGGTCCAGGAGATTTCCAGTTATGAAGCTCTTTGATGATATTTGAGACTTCTTCAGTAGTGAAGGGTTCGTAAAGGGTAGTAATGTAGTGTTGGCAGTTCTGTGTCGTATCTTCTATCCATCCAGCATTGTTGTTAAGAGCAGCTGGTGTGGAAAGTTGATTTCCCCAAAACTCATGAATTTCTTCTTGGCTTGGGTAAGTCTTATCGACACGTTCTACAGTGGAATTGAGTTTTCGATAGAACGCCTTCTCAGAACTCTCAAGAAGAGCATTGTCGCTTTTGCGGTTGTTACTAACTTTGTACCTTCTTAGTCGCCCTGAATAAACGGAGAGTTTTTGTTTTAATGTATCCAGACACTGATGGGCTGTGTTGTTTTCTGGATCATATCTTGAGTGTCTTGCGGTACTCAGCATTATTTCTTCAGCTCTTCTGATGACTTTTCTACTTGTTACACCTCGTATGTATTCTGTGACTATACCAATATCCTTACGTAGTAATTCAATCTTTCCGAGCAGTCTTTTTCCCTGGGTGCAATTCTGTTAGCAGTTCTTTCGTTATTAGTACTCCGTCGTGTTCTGATCTTAACGCCCATTACATTAGCACTTGCTGTTGCTGCACAGTAGATTAGCATGTGCAAATATTCTAATGTGTGGGCTTCTACGACATAATTGGGTAGGACTTCAGTGTTCACAATTTGTAACAGCGCCCCTAGTTTCTTACAAGAGTTTATTCGTGGTAGCGGTGGTCTCCTAAGTGGGTTTGTTCCATTAAACTCCTGTACCGCGCGTGCCATTTCGCTTACTAGGTTATCACGTAACTCGTTGTTTTCCTGCTCTGTGTTGTCAGGTTGAGCTTCTTGTATGGCAAGCTCAGGAATCTGCTCATGAACTTCAAGAACAGGGGACTTGATCTTCAATTACAACATCGTTATGAATCTCCCGTTCGGCTTCGCTTCTGATGGTATTGCATCTAGTCTCTGGGATAAGGTTGTTCCTTATGATTACTCGGTATTGATCTGATACTCTTTGGTCCGATACTTGAATATCTGGGTACGTCCTGCAAAATTCGGCATACAGCTGTTGTCGGTAGCCGACTGTTTCTTGACCGAGCTTTGTCACCTTGCAGTAGAAGCGCAAAATGTTTTCATTAATGGACACAGTCCATTTCATGCGCTGCCTCGGTCGTCCCGCTTGAGTGAGCGCCGGCTGATGTTCCAGCGCAGCACCTTCGGCGGGTGGAGCTCTTGTTGTTGTTTGGCTCGCTTGTGGTTGTGGTTGGGCTGTAGCTGATTGTATGACAGGGGCCCGCCTCCTAACACCCTGCCACCGACGTCCCGCATGCTGTCACGTCCAGCGCCGGCTCCAGACATGCCCTGGAGATCCCCAGGCAGCGATCCTAAACATAAATTATTAATCTCCATTCTCATGGGTGTGCATTCTATACCTACTGCCAAGTGTCAGTTTTTGTTCCACGGCAAGTATTCCTGCTACTCGCTGGGTATTGGCGCTACGAATACCCAGAAAGCATGATTAAATTTATTACTATATTAGTATATTCATACAAGAATAAAAAACCGCTAAACGCCGTAAAAATGAGTGGCGCATACAATATTCCAGCTACAAAAGATCTGATATGAATATTACGTGGCGCGAAAATGTATTTTCATTTTGATGCAAAACAAAATTCTAGTTTTATTTTAAAAGATTTTTTCATAATATTTGCCCAATTTGAAGTAAAACGCGCCACAAAAGAGTAACTTTGATACAGCTTGAATTTTGAAACTCTTTTGTGGCGCGTTTACTTCAAATTTAGCAAATATTATAAAAAAAAATCTTTTAAAATAAAACTAGAATTTTGTTTTGCATCAAAATGAAAATACATTTTCGCGCCACGTAATATTCATATCAGATCTTTTGTAGCTGGAATATTGTATGCGCCACTCATTTTTACGGCGTTTAGCGGTTTTTTATTCTTGTATCAGGAGTTTTTCAAAGTTACTTATAAATTAAATGTATAAAGTTGAATGCAATGTTTCTCGATTACACGTTAAGCTTTATAAATGGTCGCCTTTGTCGCATTATCTCCCAAATGATCTAGTGTCTATCGAATGTACACTAGATTTTTTTTCTATTCGAAATAGATTGAAAAAAATATTGGGATGGCCGGTAAATGAACTCGGATTGCCCGTTGCCAGGAATTCTAGTACTAAAAGGTACTCTTGATTTAAGTCGGTAGGACACACCTTTTTCTAGAAAAATCGATTTGAAAGTTTTTCGTTTTTGGAATTTGAAAAAAAATTGAAAGAACTTTTCAACAAAAAACGAAGTATTTTACCAACATAAAGTAAGAGTAACTTTTAGTACTCGAATACCTCATAATTTAATAATCTAGTGTCAAAAATGCTCAAAAGACAAAAAAGTTATGCTATAAAATAACTGTTGACCTACCCAAAATGGACGCCTATGACCAGTACTAGAAATTCGCAATTAATGAAATCGATTTATCTATGGAATATAAATAAATGTACCAGTTTTCGCCTTTCTAAACAGTTTTTTTTTTGAAATTTTTTTTTTAATTTAAAAAGCGAAAAGTTTTCAAATCGATTTTTCTAGAAAACGGTGTGTCCTATCGATTTAAAACAAGAGTACCGTTTAGTACTAAAATACTTCTTAATTTAATAATCCAGTATCAGAAATGCATAAAAGTTAAAGATAAAAAAGTTATGCGATAAAATAACCGTTGCCCTACCCAAAACGGACGCCTATGATCGGTACTAGAAATTTGCAATGGATGGATTAGATTTATATCTTGAAGATAAATACGCGTACCAATTTTTGTTTTTCTTAATAGAAGCGTTCTGGAGGTATTTAAGAAAAACTAATTACAAGACGCCATCTTCAAAGAGCTCTAGCTCCCTTAGGAAGCATTTTCGGACTAAGTGAATTGGGTTAAATTATCTTAAAATTATCTGAAGAATCTCTTGTCTTCGTTTGTCGGTAGAGTTTCTGGACACCCTGTATATACACGAAATTTTCGATTTTCTAAATCCGACTCAATTGAAAATTGGACCAACTCCCATCTTAAAGTTCAGGAAAATACTCACCCATTCATATGTCAACCATCCATTTTGGTCCAAGGGTGTGGATTTTACGGCCCTTTCCATTTAGGGTCTGTTTTTCGTTCTCGTCCCCAAAACTCCCAAAAACTTCGAAAATTTAACTCCGACCTTTACGGCTTCTAATAGAAGCGATCATTACCTTTCCAACGCATGTCTAATTTTGAAAATCGGTTATACCGTTCAAAAGTTACCGAGCTCAGAAATATGAGTCAATTTTTATTTAAAAAAGGGAAAATGTTTGTGGATATGTGTATGTATGTATGTGTGTGGAAAAGTTAAACCGATCTGAATTTTTTTTCTGTGTTTGAAGAGGGAGTGAGAGCCGATTCAGAACCGGTGTAGTCAGTGAGTTTTGACTACCCATAAGCCAGCTATAGGACTTGGTAAGTACAAAACGGCATATTTTTTGGTTGTATAAATCTTCGGTTCAAGAAGAGACAGGAGAACAGTAAATACACCAAATCAATAGCGTTGAGTTAAGCTTTCAAGTGGTGTCTAAGCTGTCAGGATCAGATATACACACGGCTCAGTATAGCCGAAAAACTGAAAAACTAAACTTTGAAAATTTTGGTTTTTCGACAATTACTCAAAATTTCAACCTACGAATTACGCCAATAACTGAGCGTTTGTAGAAGGACTTTAGACGAATCTAACGGTGTATACCTTATATCCGGGAGAATTCGAATTTTTAAGTTATAGGCTACATAAGTATGATCAAATCTATTTCTTATGGGAAAAACGGTTTTTCAAGCTCAATAATTCCTGTAATAGCTTCAGTTATCATACTTGACCTTAGATGCATAAGATACTGCTTGTCAATACGTTTCAAACTCATGTTTAGTGAACAAAATCGGTTAAGCCGTTTAGAAGTTATTAAGCTACAAAAGTATAATCCAATTAACGATTATTCCCTAAATGGTTTATGTAGTTGTAGTGGTTACGACGCTAATTTGATCTGGCAACGGGCAATCCGAGTTCATTTACCGGCCATCCCAATATTTTTTTCAATCTATTTCGAATAGAAAAAAAATCTAGTGTACATTCGATAGACACTAGATCATTTGGGAGATAATGCGACAAAGGCGACCATTTATAAAGCTTAACGTGTAATCGAGAAACATTGCATTCAACTTTATACATTTAATTTATAAGTAACTTTGAAAAACTCCTGATACAAGAATAAAAAACCGCTAAACGCCGTAAAAATGAGTGGCGCATACAATATTCCAGCTACAAAAGATCTGATATGAATATTACGTGGCGCGAAAATGTATTTTCATTTTGATGCAAAACAAAATTCTAGTTTTATTTTAAAAGATTTTTTTCATAATATTTGCCCAATTTGAAGTAAAACGCGCCACAAAAGAGTAACTTTGATACAGCTTGAATTTTGAAACTCTTTTGTGGCGCGTTTACTTCAAATTTAGCAAATATTATAAAAAAAAATCTTTTAAAATAAAACTAGAATTTTGTTTTGCATCAAAATGAAAATACATTTTCGCGCCACGTAATATTCATATCAGATCTTTTGTAGCTGGAATATTGTATGCGCCACTCATTTTTACGGCGTTTAGCGGTTTTTTATTCTTGTATCAGGAGTTTTTCAAAGTTACTTATAAATTAAATGTATAAAGTTGAATGCAATGTTTCTCGATTACACGTTAAGCTTTATAAATGGTCGCCTTTGTCGCATTATCTCCCAAATGATCTAGTGTCTATCGAATGTACACTAGATTTTTTTTCTATTCGAAATAGATTGAAAAAAATATTGGGATGGCCGGTAAATGAACTCGGATTGCCCGTTGCCAGATCAAATTAGCGTCGTAACCACTACAACTACATAAACCATTTAGGGAATAATCGTTAATTGGATTATACTTTTGTAGCTTAATAACTTCTAAACGGCTTAACCGATTTTGTTCACTAAACATGAGTTTGAAACGTATTGACAAGCAGTATCTTATGCATCTAAGGTCAAGTATGATAACTGAAGCTATTACAGGAATTATTGAGCTTGAAAAACCGTTTTTCCCATAAGAAATAGATTTGATCATACTTATGTAGCCTATAACTTAAAAATTCGAATTCTCCCGGATATAAGGTATACACCGTTAGATTCGTCTAAAGTCCTTCTACAAACGCTCAGTTATTGGCGTAATTCGTAGGTTGAAATTTTGAGTAATTGTCGAAAAACCAAAATTTTCAAAGTTTAGTTTTTCAGTTTTTCGGCTATACTGAGCCGTGTGTATATCTGATCCTGACAGCTTAGACACCACTTGAAAGCTTAACTCAACGCTATTGATTTGGTGTATTTACTGTTCTCCTGTCTCTTCTTGAACCGAAGATTTATACAACCAAAAAATATGCCGTTTTGTACTTACCAAGTCCTATAGCTGGCTTATGGGTAGTCAAAACTCACTGACTACACCGGTTCTGAATCGGCTCTCACTCCCTCTTCAAACACAGAAAAAAAATTCAGATCGGTTTAACTTTTCCACACACATACATACATACACATATCCACAAACATTTTCCCTTTTTTAAATAAAAATTGACTCATATTTCTGAGCTCGGTAACTTTTGAACGGTATAACCGATTTTCAAAATTAGACATGCGTTGGAAAGGTAATGATCGCTTCTATTAGAAGCCGTAAAGGTCGGAGTTAAATTTTCGAAGTTTTTGGGAGTTTTGGGGACGAGAACGAAAAACAGACCCTAAATGGAAAGGGCCGTAAAATCCACACCCTTGGACCAAAATGGATGGTTGACATATGAATGGGTGAGTATTTTCCTGAACTTTAAGATGGGAGTTGGTCCAATTTTCAATTGAGTCGGATTTAGAAAATCGAAAATTTCGTGTATATACAGGGTGTCCAGAAACTCTACCGACAAACGAAGACAAGAGATTCTTCAGATAATTTTAAGATAATTTAACCCAATTCACTTAGTCCGAAAATGCTTCCTAAGGGAGCTAGAGCTCTTTGAAGATGGCGTCTTGTAATTAGTTTTTCTTAAATACCTCCAGAACGCTTCTATTAAGAAAAACAAAAATTGGTACGCGTATTTATCTTCAAGATATAAATCTAATCCATCCATTGCAAATTTCTAGTACCGATCATAGGCGTCCGTTTTGGGTAGGGCAACGGTTATTTTATCGCATAACTTTTTTATCTTTAACTTTTATGCATTTCTGATACTGGATTATTAAATTAAGAAGTATTTTAGTACTAAACGGTACTCTTGTTTTAAATCGATAGGACACACCGTTTTCTAGAAAAATCGATTTGAAAACTTTTCGCTTTTTAAATTAAAAAAAAAATTTCAAAAAAAAAACTGTTTAGAAAGGCGAAAACTGGTACATTTATTTATATTCCATAGATAAATCGATTTCATTAATTGCGAATTTCTAGTACTGGTCATAGGCGTCCATTTTGGGTAGGTCAACAGTTATTTTATAGCATAACTTTTTTGTCTTTTGAGCATTTTTGACACTAGATTATTAAATTATGAGGTATTCGAGTACTAAAAGTTACTCTTACTTTATGTTGGTAAAATACTTCGTTTTTTGTTGAAAAGTTCTTTCAATTTTTTTTCAAATTCCAAAAACGAAAAACTTTCAAATCGATTTTTCTAGAAAAAGGTGTGTCCTACCGACTTAAATCAAGAGTACCTTTTAGTACTAGAATTCCTCACAATTTAATAATCCGGTATCAAAAATGCATAAAAGTTAAGGACAAAAAAGTTATGCGATAAAATACCCGTTGCTCTACCCTAAACGCACGCCTATGACCGGTACTAGAAATTTGCAATGGATGGAATCGATTCATCTCTGAAAAGTAAATAAGCATACCAATTTTCGTTATTCTAAATAGAAGCGTTCTGGAGGTATTTAAGAAGAACTAATTTCATGACGCCATCTTCAAAGAGCTCTAGCTCCCTTAAGAAGCATTTCGGACTAGGTGAATTGGGTTAAATTGTCTTAAAATTATCTGAGGAATCTCCTGTCTTCGTTTGTCGGTAGAGTTTCTGGACACCCTGTATAGTGTCGCGTGTAGGGGGTGTAGGTGTGCGCCACTGGCGAGAACTGCCGTTCTCTGGTAATACAATATTACAATTATTAAAATGAATTTGAGGTTAAATTTTCGATATCTCTATGGTTAAAAACATAAGATGTAGATCTTTGAAACACACTCAGTGAATCAAAGATCCAAGGTTATTGGTTTAACGACCACTCGTACGAAATCAAATAGATGAAATAGAGAATGTGGAAAAATCCCCTTACGAACAATTCACACATCCACCATTTCGGGCTGGGAAAAATTTTTCGAATAGAATCAAAGATCCAAACACCAGTTCTTAGAAATGTGTTTCGCCCTCTTCAACCTCTCTGGGCTCGTCGGTAAAGACAAGAGGTTGAATATCTTTAGACACATTCTAATCAAAAAACAACATTCGAGACCTAGACATAGAAGGTGCGTATGTCTACGGCAAATCCGACAATGACAGTCTCAAGTTTTAATTCCCTAATTACTTAAAGTAAAATATATGTTTAAAAACATAAGATGTAGATCTTTTGTTTTTTTTTTGTTTAAAAAATTTTTCCCAGCCCGAAATGGTGGATGTGTGAATTGTTCGTAAGGGGATTTTTCCACATTCTCTATTTCATCTATTTGATCTCTATGGTTGTCTCTATCGTATCAAAGCGTATGCATTTGGCTTGACATTGTTCATTGCGCATGTGTCACCTTCGAGACAGAACGTCATCTCACGATTCTGTTGGTTAAAAATCTGTATCGTAATGAAAATCTGTATCATAATGGTCGCATTCAGGAGACAAAGAAGTGAGGGAGCAGTTCCCGATGGAGCGGGAACTGCTCCTGCCTTCGTGGTTTAGTCTTGTGAACGCTCCGCTCCCTAAATTCATGACAGCCTATCACTTTCTGTTATATGTGAGGTTATATACCGGGTGGACCAAAAGTCAGTTAACCGTTTTGTATATTAATAAAAGCAAAAATAACTGAAATAAAAAAAACGTTTATTGTTGATTGTAAATAAGTAGGTACAAAGAAGTGCATGCTTTACATGTTATGTTCAAAATGTAAACCACCTTCATCAATACATTTTTGGCAACGCTTATACACAGTGGAACAAGTCTTTCTACAGACTTCCAAGTTGGCACGGAGAACTTCAAACTAGCAAAAACTTTATCTTTAAGTATAATTTAAGCAAAAATCAAATCAAAATCACAGGGCGTCAAATCTGGCGAACGCGCGGGCAATTCAATTGTGTCTCTTCTCCCTATCCAATCACTAAACTCACGAACTTGCAATCCGTAATGAGGCGGTGCACCGTCTTGTTGATAATATCGAATACCTTGTAACTGTGGATTATTTGCAAGGCCCTTCACAGAGCATGATATATTTTCTTGGAGAGCCGCAAACTTGCGCTCGACTTTTTTGATAGCCTTAACTGACTTTTTAGAGTTAACATGATCCACCCGGTACTTGCCTCTGCACAATAAATTGTTTTTGAAGTTATACTTCTTTAGGCGCGAATGAGGGTGAAATTTTATTAATCTGCGCGCATGCGCACACAGACAGTATGGAGTTCGTTACTAAATGTTTTAATTTATGTATGTATCAGTCCAGAAAAGGTGTGGAAATAATATATTAGTGTTTTAAATATATTTTTCTACAAACGTGTTAAAAATGCAATTTATAGCACTCCATAGGAGCGTTAAAAATGCTACTTTAAAGCACCAGTGCTTTAAAATTTTTAAGGCACTGCAGTTAAAAGTGAATTTTCAAATTGTGAAAAGTCAAAATATTTATATTTCATTTATTAACATTAATATTAATAATACAACTTGCGCAATTTGAAAAAGGTGGTTTAAAAGGTTTTTTAAAATTTAATTTAAACTGTATTATTGCATTTTTAACACGTTTGTAGAAAAAAACTATTAAAATTTGTTAAAATATACAAAAATAAAAGTAGATTCTGATGTTATTCTATAGTTGTTATGATTTGCGTATTGACAGTATAGGCAGTTTTGATGTAATGTCAAGAAAAATAGAAAAATAGAATGTCAGTCAAGTTTAAGTAGAAGTTTTTGTAGGTATTGTCCTGTAATTGAGAATGAATAAATTATAATTGTTGATATATAAGACGTTTGTAGAAAAAATATTGTATGATATACGTGTTAAAAAGTACATTTTTAAGGCACTCATGTGAATTGCAGAATGAGCGAAGCGAATCTTTCACACGAAACTTTCACATACGTGCCTTAAAATTGTACTTTTAACATTTATATCATAAATTAATATTATAATTTTTATGTATTTGAACTTGTCTACCTCGGGAATAAGATAATAAGTAATATTTAAAGTATTTTATAATCAACTTCGTCTGTTTGTCACTATGTCTGAGAAATCTTGTAGCCCGGATAAAGAAAAGGGTATAGCTCAGTGGTAGAGCGTTGGACTGGAGATCAAGAGGTCCCCGGTTCGAATCCTGGTGTTTTCTAATCTTTTTTTAATTTTTGGTATTGTTTTAATAAAAATTTTTTGAAAATAGTAAGTAAAAATTAATTTAATCTTTAAATAAAATACAAATAAACTGTCCGAAAGTATATTTATTTCATTGAAATCATATTTAGAAGTATAACTTCTTACGTGCGTACAAAGTACACACACATTCTTTTTACTTCATAATAATGGTCAATGACCAATGAATGTTTACCATCTGCGCTATTTTCCAATTGATAATTAGTACTTCACGCCATCTTTCAACAAGTTTATTGACAAATTCACAAAAGTAGCATACGTTGGACGGAGGCAGCGGAATTAAAATGAGGTCACTGTCATGACGACCGTTCCGTAACACGTTCCGCAAATAGCGCCACATTCAGAGAACGAATTCTCAACAGTTGCGGAACCGCTCCGTCACTGTTTCGTCTCCTCCTGAACGCGACAAATGAAGCTCATTATGATACAAGTATTCAAATCATAATTTATATACCTTTGAGAATAGAATAATACATTTCATCCCAAACCCTTTTTTCAGTGCGTCATTAATTTTGACGTCATATAGGATTTTAAGAAGGTCGCCAATCATTGCATGACATTTTAGTTAGGTAAGTCTGACAGTTATCAGAATATTTGTATTTATAAAAAGACAAAAGCCCAGGCAACCAAACGACGTTTTTACAACGTAGATAACACGTCATAAAAATGACCAATTGACGTGTTTCTATGACGTAGTACTGACGTTGAAAATCACGTGTATTTGTCTCATCGATTTGACGTCATAATTGTGACGATTTTAAAACGTAATCGTATCTACGTTTTTTTCACGTCGGTAAAATCACGTCCTTAATACTTTCAAAAAGTGACCTCTTTCAGATGTTTCAAAATAGTATAAAAAATAGGTACATAACATGAAACCTATAGGCCTACGTCCCATGTGTCGACGACATAAGTACTACCACTTGTTTAAGATCGCTTGTGCACTAGGTTAGAAACATCATTAATTCTGCATGATTGTACCAGCCCTCACATTTTAGAATTTTCACTAGTTATATATACCTACTTACTGTGTCAAAACTGAAACAACATATATATGAAACTAATAAATAATTTATTAACAAGTTATCTAGCATACTAATATCTTAATTTAACGCTGTCTTAATATCTTCATTTAACGCTTAATTAAAAACAAATAAACATAACCTCAAACAGTTGTCAAGAAGAATTACTGCATTAAACTAACTCACTGAGCAAAAACACATAAAAATCGCTTAATTTACACGTTTCTTCAACTAAATATCTAAATGAAAAGCCTTATTTTATTACACAAGGCACAAACCACATAAATAATAAATGAGAAATTTCTTATGAACATTTAGCGTTATCTATACCCAAACGAAATTGTTTGGATTCAATACAAACAAGCAAGCTCCTCCCAATTTTGTGACGTCAGACTTAGGCTGTCTGAAATTAAAACGTATTTTAAACGTAATTTTAACGTCATTAATCTTACGTATTTAAAATCACCTACAAAAGACGTCTATATGACGTATTGTTCAAACACGTGTTATATTCAACCAAAAACTGACGTTTCCTCAACGTTATATGACGTCACCTGGTTGCCTGGGAGTTTTCAATCTAATAGCATATAAAACAACATAATGTTACTCTACATCCCACCAGATTGAAAACAATGGGAACCCTCTCTGGTTACACCTCCGAAGCTTCTAAAATTTGCTAGCCATAACGGATGCTGAGACTAAAGAAGATAAGGGAATTTTACAATTTATAATTCACGTCCCATCTGCTCAGCGCGGTAAAGTTCCAACGAGAATGGTTCCCTTCGTACTCCAATCAGAGTAAAGATGTAAATCAAAAATGAATAACCATTTTCAATTTCGTTGCAACACGAAACTACACCCGCATCATATTCTAGTTCAATCAGAGAGTGCAGCAAGCACCTCTACCGGTTTCGAAACTTATTAGTCTCTCATCAGGAGGCACATATGCTGCTCTCTCTGACCCAACCAGGACAAACCCCGACGTGCAGTTACGGGTTGCAACGAACAAAATGGCAGAGATGCCCTAGCGGCAACTTCTAGCAAAAGACAAAAGTTTTCAATCTAATAGCATATAAAACAACATAATGTTACTCTACATCCCACCAGATCGAAAACAATGGGAACCCTCACTGGTTACACCTCTGAGGCTTCTAAAATTTGCAAGCCATAACGGATGCTGAGACTAAAGAAGATGAGGGAATTTTACAATTTATAATTCACGTCCCATCTGCTCAGCGCGGTAAAGTTCCAACGAGAATGGTTCCCTTCGTACTCCAATCAGAGTAAACATGTAAATCAAAAATGAATAACGTCAACGATGCGGCTGTAGTTTCGTGTTGCAACGAAATTGAAAATCGTTATTCATTTTTGATTTACATGTTTACTCTGATTGGAGTACGAAGGGAACCATTCTCGTTGGAACTTTACCGCGCTGAGCAGATGGGACGTGAATTATAAATTGTAAAATTCCCTCATCTTCTTTAGTCTCAGCATCCGTTATGGCTTGCAAATTTTAGAAGCCTCGGAGGTGTAACCAGAGAGGGTTCCCATTGATGTAGTTTTATAACATTATGTTGTTTTATATGCTATTAGATTGAAAACTTTTGTCTTTTGCTAGAAGTTGCCGCTAGGGCATCCCTGCCATTTCGTTCGTTGCAATCCGTAACTGCACGTCGGGGTTTGTCCTGATTGGGTCAGAGAGAGCAGCATATGTGCCTCCTGATGAGAGACTAATAAGTTTCGAAACCGGTAGAGATGCTTGCTGCACTCTCTGATTGAACTAGAATATGATGCGGCTGTAGTTTCGTGTTGCAACGAAATTGAAAATGGTTATTCATTTTTGATTTGTATTTATATTTATATAAACATCAATATCTTTTATACAAATATTTACCAGAATATTAATATTTAAAATATTTTAATGTAAAAATAAATAAATATACATAAAATCAAATTTCACTATTAGGGGAGTGCATATAGATTTTCACTTCGGAAAAAATCAAACAAGATAGAACTTTTTGTAATTTCATTAAGAAATGTTTAATAAACAACATATCAAAAAGTTCTACTCGAGAAGTGGGTGCTTCATTTTTTATTAAACAGATGAACTACGAAATTAGATGTTTTTTTAAATAACTCCGAAAATATAAATTTTAGAAAAAACTGATCTGACCATTGAAAAATTCAGAAAATTTTACAAAAAAAACCTTAAATAAAGAATTTTCTAAAATTAAATCTGTATCTACTATAATTTTTTATTTATAACGCTAAAGTCGCCCTTCTCACAAACATTGGCGCACTGTAAACTAGCGTTCGGCGAAGTGCATGGTTGAGTTATTTTAATGTAATTCTATAACTAATGGATCAAATGAAATTTTATAAATTGAACATGAAAGAAAAATAATCAAGCTATCTTATGGTTATAATAGAAAGAAATAAAATTTATGGGCATAAGTACGGCGTGGGCGGAAATTGAGCCTTACATGAATTTTGTTAAAAAATTATTTAAAAATGTGTAACTAATACAATTTTTCTTATAAAACTCTCAATTTTGCACAACTTACCTTTCCAGCATCTTACTAAGTGATGTTTCATTCAAAAAAAGTCTCAAAAATTTAATTCAAACAATATGACGTCTCAAAAAATGTAATTTTTTAAATCTTCGTAGTTTTATAGAATTACCACCATTTTAAGACGGTATTACTCAAGTTTGAACAGATCTATTACAGTTTTATAAGTGCTTTTTTTAAAGCTTAGGATGTAATCTTTCAAATGGACTAAATTATTTTACTTTAGAAATGAAATAAACTATTTCTTTTTAAGAAAATTAAGAAAGATAACAAAAATGTAATACAAAAACCGAAAATTACCAGCTAACAAAATGTTTATACAAAGTGTTCAAAAATTTTTTCTGTAAAACTTACCTAAAATACATTTAATAATAAGCTTCAACAATAATAAATGTACAGCAAAAATTTTTTTAGCTCTTTTACAGTATTTCTGCGTAACTTGGAACCTATTGATAACTTTTTTATTATCAGTTTTACGAAAAAAAGTCATTCCTTATAAAATACTCTGCATCGTATATAATATAAGATGCAATCATCAAATATCAAATTTAATTAATGTTATACGAGGTATGTCAAAAATATGAATTTCACTCAAGAGTAAAATACATTTACATTTCACAATATCGAAAATTGTTATTAAGAAAAGTTGTTTGGAATTAAAAAATTTGTTTTAGTGTTCAATTACATCCTTATAATTAAAATATTGTGAAGAATAAAGGCACTTAACTCTTAAGAAAAATTCATATTTTTTACATACCTCATATAAAATTAAAAAAGTTTGATATCTGATGGTTGTATCTTAGATTTTATACGAGGGAGAGCATTTTATGAAGAATAACTTTTTTTCGTAAAAGTGATAATAAAATAGTTATCATAATTGTAATAAAATGATGATGAGTATCCGTAATTTGAGAAAAAATTGAAATTTTTTTTTTTTCGATTAGAATGATGTAATTTTATATTTAGACATAGTTTCTAATTTCAAACAACTTTTTATAATAGCATTTTTTGATATTCTGGAATATAAAGGTACTTTACTCTTTAACGAAATTCATATTTTTGACATAACTCGTATAAAATTGATAAAATTTGATATCTGATGGTTCAGTTTTAGATTTTTGACTATCCAGAGCATTTTATTAAGAATAACTTTTTTTCGTAAAATTGATAATAAAAAAGTTTTCCATGTGGTTCCTAGCTACGCAGACACACTGTATAAGAGCTTCTGTATAAGAATTTTCAAATTGCAATGCCATATTCGGATTCAGCATAATCAAAAACAAAATAGAAACATATTTGATCAAAGTAAAATGATGAATTTAACGATATTTTTAAAATTATTTATAAAAAAAAATGGTTATTGTTTAAACAATTAATAAACAATTAGTGGCCAAATCTGCGAGTAGAGCTTTTTACTTTAACATGTATATAAACTAACAAAAACAGTTTTAGAAAAATATAAGCTTGTTTGAATTTTTTCGAAACAATGCATGTTTTCGTTCTAATTGCACTCCCTATATAGGTACCCTATATAGAATGTCCCAATATAACAATGACATAAAATATCTATATTTACGTCGCTGAAAAATACTAACCTAGAAATTACAATTGTCATTTTACCGTTGATATTGTGAAGGTACTGTCACGATCGATTAATTTTGTGACAAATTATTTGTATTTGCATCTTTAGTTGCTTATCTATTTAGAGTATTGTAATCGCCAACCACAATGCCGTATAGACCAGGAAGGATCTGTTTTTAGGTGGATGTGAGAGATGGCATTCGGATTTTTGCGGATAAAGTTAGGTGATAACTTCGTTAATAATAATTGACTTATGCTCCTTCCCAACTATGCCCGGAACATTAATAAAAAAATATTAAAAAATTTCAAACAATTTCGTTTTTTTTTCTACTTTCTTTGCTTATAACTTTAAAACGATTCATTTTGGAACAAAGTCGTACAGGAATAAAACAAAGATAATTAAATTTTCTATCAGATACGATTGGTTAAAAATGTCTTAATTTAACACCCTTGCTGCAAAATAGCAATAAATATAAAATAAGGAGGCAAAACAAGCCTGTTCTTATTCAATGTTTTTCCATCACTTAGGTTACACTTGGAACCTTCCTAATTCGCTTAGAAAATTTTTGTAATGTGCTAAAATCGTCCACCAAATTTCATTAAAATTGACTTACTAGATTTTGCATAATAATTTTGCAATCTAAACTTTTTTAAAAAATTAAAATTTTTTAAAATCTTGCACAACAAAAACTAGAACATACAAAGATTTGTCAATTTTTTTTTACATATAAAGAAGCACTCCATCTATCTAATGTATTTTACAGAATTGAAATCGGATTATTTAAGCAGCCTCAGCAATATTTTAAAATTATAAACAATTTTTTGGCTTATAAACAAATTAGTGCTGTGTCCAGGAGGGGGTGCTACGGGCTCATTTATTTAGATGGACTTAACCAAGTTTTTTTATGTATTTTGACCCGTAGAACACGAATTTTTTGAGTAGCAGTTGATCCGGATGTCGATAAGATTGTTATAAACAAAGAACTTGAGGAATTACATAACATCGATTTTTCGCAAAATAAAACATTTTTTGTATTTCTTGGGTAATTCTAAGCAAAAAATGTTCTTACAAGTTTTTTCGTAGGATGCATAGTTTTCGAGATAAACGCGGTGGAACATTCAAAATAACGAAAAATTGCAATTTTTGAACGAGAATAACTTTTGATTAAAAAATAAAATAGCAATTCTGCTGACAGCATCTGAAAGTTTTTATTATTAAACAAAGCTATTTGTTTATAAGCCAAAAAATTGTTTATAATTTTAAAACATTGCTGAGGCCCCTTAAATAATCTGATTTTAATTCTGTAAAGTGTATTAGATAGGTAGAGCACCTCTTTATATGTAAAAAAATTTGCCAACTTCTAAAAATGGTCTACTTTTTGTTCAGAAAGATTTTAAAAAATTTGAACTTTTTTAAAAACATTTATATTGCAAATTTATTATGCAAAATCTGTTAAGTCGATTTTAATGAAATTTGGTAGATCATTTAAGTAAGTTATAAGAATTTTTTAAGCGAATTACTAAGGTTCTTAGTGCCACCAAAGTGGTTAAGAAACATTGAATAACAACAGGCGTATTTTGCCCCCTTATTTTGTATTTATTTCTATATTACAGAAAAGGTAATACCTTAAGACATTTTTGACCAGTCGTATATCATACAAAATTAAATTATCTTTATTTTATTTCTGTACGACTTTGTTCCAAAACGAACCGTTTTAAAGTTATAAGCAAACAAAGCAGAAAAAAATCGATGTTTTTCGAAATTTTTAAATATTTTAATTTTTTTATTAATGTTCCGGGCATATTTGAGAAGGAGCATAAGTCAATTATTATTACTGAAGGTGTCACCTAACTTTATCTGCAAAAATCCGAATGCCACCTCTCACATCCAAAAATACACGTTTTTTTTACAGATTAGTCCTGGTCTAGTATGGGAATGAACTATTTGTCATGTTCCTTGATCTGAAGGCGGCATTTGATACGATAAACAGAGAAATACTTTGGGAAATACTGGAAAGTTATAATATACCGAAAAAGATGATAAAAGTCATAACACCTATATATATATATGGAAGTAGAAGGCCAAGTACGATGGATAATGGAGAAAGATCAGGCACGTTTAAATGTGATAAGGGAATTAAACAACGGGATGGACTAAGTCCTCTCTTGTTTATAATAGTCATGGATACCCTGATTAAAAATACCAAAGATCAAACAAGAAACCTTCAATACATAGTAGGACATAAAAACTTAAATGTAATAAAGATCAACTCCCTTCTATACGCTGATGATATAGTTTTAACCACAGACACAGTAGAGAAAATGCAGAAACTAATAGATATTTGGCAGAAAGAGATACAGAATTTAAAAATGGAAATGAATCTCGACAAAACAAAACTTATGGTAATAAATGAAGATGAGAAAAAAGAAAGAAATACTAATATTATAGTAAGGGAACAAGTAATAGAACACGTATCTACTTTTGAATATTTGGGAAATATAATAACAAACAGCTGATGCGAAAACAGACATTGCAATAAGTAATAAACTGAAGAAGGCTACTAACGTGTATTACTCTTTAAATAATATAATTTTTGGAAAGTCAGAAATAGACAACAAAACTAAAGTCACAATATACAGGGTGTCCCGAAAAGATTGGTCATAAATAAAACCACACATTCTAGGGTCAAAAATAGTTCGGTTAAACCTAACTTACCTTAGTACAAATGTGCTCATAAAAAAAGTTACAGCCCTTTGAAGTTACAAAATGAAAATCGATTTTTTTCAATACATCGAAAACTATTAGAGATTTTTTATTGAAAATGGACATGTATCATTATTATTTCAGGAACATCTTAAAACAAAATTATAGTAAAATTTGTCCACCCCATAAAATTTTATGGGAGTTTTGTTCCCTTAAACCCCCCAAACTTTTGTGTACCTTCCAATTAATTCATTATTGTGGTACCATTAGTTTAACACAACGTTTTTAAAATTTGTTTGCCTCTTAGTATTTTTTCGATAAGTTAGTTTTTATCGAGATGCGGCTTCTTTTTTAATATATTTGCATGAAATTTTTATGGGTGTTTTGTTCCTTTAAACCCCCCAAATGTTTGTGTACGTTCCAATTAAACTATGATTGTGGTACCATTAGTTAAACACAGTATTTTAAAAACTTTTTTGCCTCCTAGTCTTTTTTTGATAAGTCACCTTTTATCGAGATATGGCTTCTTTTTCAAAATATACCTAAAAATGTAAGTTATAAATTTTTCAGATTATTAACAGGTGTCTATAACTATATACAAATATGTGGTAGATTCGACAAATATTCAAAATATCTCGATAAACACTGGCTTATCAAAAAAGTACTAAGAGACAAAAAAGTTTTAAAAACATTGTTTTTAACTAATGGTGCCACAACAATAATTTAATAGGAACGTACACAAAAGTTTGGGGGGTGGGGGTTAAGGGAACGAAACCCCCATAAAATTTTTATGGCGTGCTAAATTTCACTTTAATTTTTTTTTAAGATGTTCCTGCCATAAAAATTCCGCACGTCCATTTATTGGATAATTGTCAATCCGTAATTTTCTTTTATCAGTATAAATTAACATAAAAGCCTTTGTGTAACATATCTTGTACGTGACAAAAAATAGAGATATATTAGGGTTCTGGTTTGGTTCAGTTGAGTAGCCTTGAGCTAGACTTGCGCCAAACCTGGACATGATAGGGAACATTTTTTTTTATTATTGTAACTGATTGTAATTTTTTTCCCTTAAATAAAGTCCTTTATTATTATTATCCAGATTTAGCCATACGGCTCACACTCCCTCTAAGGGGAAAATTGACTCATCCCAGATACCTACGGCATCAAAAGGATTGAGCTCTGGTGGGACTCTTTCCGTGTTATCGAGCCCTAGGTGACTTGGAATGCAGGTGTATCTCCCAGAAATTTTCGTACGCATCTGGCCGTCGCGAGTAGTACAGCTTTCTGCATTGTCTTATAAAGATGTTCATTCAGACCCAGCTTTTTTATGCTTTCGAGGAGGGTCTTCGGAATGACTCCAGTAGTAGACATAATAATCGGTATCGTCTGGGTACTTTGCATTCTCCATTGCCTCCGTATTTGAATTTCTAGATCTCTGTACTTGGCGATCTTTTCAGTAAATTTACTACGTAGATTATTGTTGTTAGGTATCGCCACATCAATTAGTGTTGTTTGTTTTAGTGTATTAGTGTATTATTATTATTATTATTATTATTATATTATTTTCAATAAAATATCTCTAAGAGTTTTCGATATATGAAAAAAAATCGATTTTCATTTTGTAACTTCAAAGGACTGTAACTTTTTTGTGTGCACTATTGTATATAGGTAAGTGAGGTTCAATCAACCTATTTTTGACCCCAGAATCTGTGGTATAATTTATGACCAATATTTTCGGGACACCCTGTATAATAGCATAGTAAATCCGATAATGACATATGGGGCGGAAACATGGAGTGTGCAGAAGAAACATGAATCAATGATAAACGCGACCGAGATGAAATAAGTACATGAGAAGAATAGCTGGAGTTACGAAGTTTGATAGATTAAGAAATGAAGATATAAGAAGAGAGCTGGAACAAGAACCGATAATGAAGAAGATCGAAAACAAACAACTGAGCTGGTTTGGGCCCATAAAACGAATGGGGCGAAAGAGACTTACAAAGAAGGTACATGAAGCCATGCAAAATGGGAAACAGAAGAAAAAAGAAAAGGCCGAGGAAGACATGGATGGGCCAGATTCAGGATATAGATAAAAGGAGACACATGAGTATAAGGGATATGAAGAACTTGGCCACCAATAGAAGCGCTTGGAAGAAATGGATAAAAGGCGGACCCCGCCATCCGACGCCCTGAAGGGTACTATAAGAATTATGAGAAAGAAAAGTAATCCCCAACCAGTTATACGTCTATAAGTATAGGGTCGTTTTAATATGCAAATACCCGTCAATTTTCTAAGTTGTATGTATAATAATCACGGAGGTACATTTTTTTCTGTCACTTCCAACTTTAACGCGTTAGAGAGAATTCGATAATCTATGACGCACTGAAAAAATGGTTTGGGATGAACTGTATCTTGCGTTCACTTATATGGAATCTTTAGACAAAAATGACTCTCTCACTTACGATCATATCAACTTGTCCATCACACTGGTAATATATCTCTTCAGCTGTATTGTCATAATGGGCTACCGCATTGGATGGATTAGAAAACTAAAAATAAATGAGCCGTCATAAAATCTTTTGAAGATTATAAATATGTAAGTAATAAAATTAATGTAATTTTAATACTTTTCCCATACAATAAATAAAGCTGTAGCTGTAGCTTCCTTTCCTCAGGCAGTTGTAGCTTCCTCCGTGGATGTGTTAGTTGTTGCTCTCGAATCCTGAAGGTCTTCTAACATTACAGTCACATTCACACCTTGCCTACATATAGGCAACTACGGACTTTTTACTTACTTGATCTAGAATAATGGAATTTGGCGTTTGTTTATGAAGATAGTGGGATTTTCCGTACTTTCCATTTTCACTAAGAGGGTCTTCGCCCAGTGGATATCTTTCGACTGTTGCACCAAATGCTTTTATGATATCTTCTTTCTCCTTTGAAGACTTATCTGATAATACGATAATGCATTTGTAACCTACAAATAGAAGACAATTTATGTTGAAAAACTTATTGAAAATTTTGTTTTGTTTTTTTTTTTACGGTTGACAAGATGTACTTGCATTAAAATCACCTCTTATTATAGTGTAGGAAACAGATGATGAACCTCGCAAAATGGACACAGGTCCGGTTTTATTTTTTTTTTTGGTATATCAAGGGGTGCCTATTATGAGACTAACTGTTTCTTAAAAAATTTCGTCCTGGAACCCCCCTTTTCATCCCTTTCAAGGAGGTAATTTGTGGTTTTCGCGAAACGTAGCCCTTCCTGTACGTTTTGCAAAAAAAATATTAATTAGTAAAATGAAGAGAACTATATTTACTACTATTTCCCGACAGCATATGTCTATCACCCACCGTTTAGCGGGGGTGGCGCCCCAAAGTTGACAAGTTTTTAAAAAAGATGTTTTAAAAAAAATATTTTTCCCTAACTGTAATGGAAGTCAAGAAGAAACCCTGAGGCAATTAATCACAATTAAGTGGTTGATTTTTTGGTATAGGTTTCATTTAAGGGCAATTGCCCATTTTTTAGTTACAGGGTGTTACATTTTAAAAAACCCCTTTTTATACCATCTGAACCGCTTATGCTAGAGTAAAAAACTTTCAACATTTACCCATGTACACGTATTTTTTAGAATTTTGTATAATTCACCCCTATTTTTCCCCGGAACCACCCCAAAAAAAAGCAGAATTAATAAAGAAAGTAATTTTCTTGGAATCCTTCACACACCATGCCCTTTATTAAAATGCTTCATAAGTACATCATTTTGTACACGTTTTTATTACCCATGCATGGACACCAAAAGCGATTTTTTGATGCAACCCCTATAGCCAAACAAAAAATTTCAAAACGGGGATTGAAACAATTTTTTTTTTGCTTTTTGACATATATGGTATATGCTCCATCAATAAGGATTTTCATAAATATATATGGTTATTTGCAACATCCCTGCGGAAACTAACCCTATCCGTTGACGAGCATGTATCCTTGAAAGTAAACTGCAGAAACTAACCCTATCCGGTGGCGAGCATGTTTTACGATTTTCTCATTACCTATGAATTTTTTTGATACAAAACTTATACACAATTGAAGACCACTATTTTATCTACAAATAAGGTCCTATGCATTTTTTCGTATAATCAACCGTTACGACACAGTGGCGCCGTAAACCTCAGAAATGCTTGACCGGCTCCAGTTTTCGTTTTTTATTCGTCACCTATTCATTTTATTGATAACGTATTTATCGAAAATAAAAGAACACACTGTCAGCTACACAATACACAGTATGACCTATGCGTATTTTACTTTCTTTACACCCTAAAGCCACAGTGGTGGCCCAAAATCAATTTTTGATTATTTTCTTTATTAATTCTCCTTCTTGGGGTGGTTCCGGGGAAAATATGGGGGTGCATTATAGAAATTTGTAAATAATACTTATACCTGGGTAATCGCTGAAAGTTTTTTTACTCTAGCATAAGCGGTTCAGATGGTATAAAAAAGGGTTTTTAAAATGCAACACCCTGTAATTAAAAAATGGGTAATTGCCCTTAAATGAAACCTATACCAAAAAATCGGCCGCTTACTTGTGAGTAATTGCCGAAGGGTTTCTTCTTGATGTCCATTACAGTTAGGGAAAAATATTTTTTTAAACATCTTTTTTAAAAATTTGTCAAATTTGGGGCGCCACCCCCGCTAAACCTTGGGTGATAGACATATGCTGTCGGGAAATAAATAGTAGAAAATATAGTCCTCTTCATTTTACTATTAAGTAAATTTTTTGCAAAAGGTACAGGACGGGCTATGTTTTGCAAAAACCACAAATTGCTTCCTTTAAAGGGATGAAAAGAGGGGCTCAGGGCAAAATTTTTCCAGAAAAAGTTAGTCTCATAATAAGCACCCCTTGATATACCAGAAAAAAAAATAAAACCGGACGTATGTCAATTTTGCGAAGTTCAATCTCTGATTCCTACACTATTATATACTACTATTTCGACTTATAATATATACAGGGTGATTCATTAAGAATGTCCAATCTCTTAGTTGTAGATTCTAGACCTCAATATAAAGATTTAACACAAATCACTTAAATAAAATGTGCCTCGTTACTGAGTTACAGGGTGTTTTATTTTAAAAATTTAATACTTATTTTTACCCAGTGCTTTAAAACTATTTGGCATATCCTTGTCATACTTTGCATAAACTATAGTTACCGTACACCCTACTAAATTATGAAAAACAAACGTTTCTGGCTACTACCTGAGGCTTACGACAGGGAAGCATCTAAACATTCCGTATATGTATTTGGACCATAGGAGTTTTCTATTGGTTCGTTGCAGCACGCGGTAATATTTTAACCAATAGACGGCGAGGTTCCAGATGCGTATACGGAATGTCAGTCGGTCCCAAATTCATATACGGAATGTTAAAAATATCGTACACCGAAAAAGATAAGTTTTTTTAGAGTCTTTTAAAAGGAGATTGATTTTAAAATACTTGTTACTGTATTATTAAATAAAAATAAAACAATTATAGTATTTCGAATGTTATTTGGTGCGAAATTCATATGCGGAATGTTAATTATTCGTAGACCAAAAAATGGGACTTTTTATTAATCAGTTAAAGGAGACTGACTTTAGAATACCTATTTTATTAATGTATTATTAAAGAAAAATAAAACAATGATTAGGTACCTATTTGGTGCGAAATTCATAAATGGGAGGGTATAGATTTGAGAGACATATTTCTTTATTTGACTAAGGTTTCGCTTTCTCAGAATTTTTAATGACATGCACGTGTTTCATTCACAGTCATTTGTTTCGAGTTTCTGTCATGTGTCACATAATATTAATATGTACGACATACGTTATTGGTATATACAATAATACAAAACAAAAACGTATGACGTAGATATATTAATATTATGTGACACATGACAGAAGCTCGAAACAAATGACAATCGATGAAAAGCCCTATATATAGATATATATACCTATATATATATATATATATATATATATATATATATATATATATATATATATATATATATATATATATATCAATTATGATGTCACTACCTGTATCATAATGAACTTTATTATGATACAGATTTCCATTAAGATACAGATCTTTAACTATAGTATTTTTACTACAAAAACGTTATTACGTAGTTCAAAATTTTTGACGTAAGAGAACTGTCAAAACATTAGAATGTGACTTTTCATTATTGCCGTGTTTATAATAAACATAGCAATAATGAAAAGTCACATTCTAATGTTTTGACAGTTCTCTTACGTCAAAAATTTTGACCTACGTAATAACGTTTTTGTAGTAAAAATACTATAATAGGGCTTTTCATCGATTGTCATTTGTTTCGAGCTTCTGTCATATGTTTTATATTCTTTGTAATATAATAAATATACACGGATTATACGACATATGACAGAAGGTCGAAACAACTGACTGTAAATGAAAAGCCCTATAGAATCGCGATATGACATTCGCGATAAAGGTGGCACACGCGCAGTAACCAATGGCGAGTCAAATACATACGCTTTGACAGTTCTCAATATGTAAACAAACTGTCAGACTGACAAACTACTTAATTTGTTTGCGTTACAAAATTAATAAATTTGAATATATTTTTTTTTGTGAATGATCATAGAACAAAAATCGTGTATACAACTTGCATTTAATTATCATTATGACGCTCGTACTCTATACGAAACTCGTTTCGTATCCTTTATACTCGCTTCATAATGACCATCATTAAATGCTCGTTGCATAATATACTATTAAAAACCAGTCTCATTTTAACTGGGTTTAATAAAAATCGTCTTTTTGTTCTACGGCTAAATATTCGTAGAACAAAAAGACGATTTTTATTAAACCCAGTTAAAATGAGACTGGTTTTTAATAATATATTATGCAACGAGCATTTAATGATGGTCATTATGAAGCGAGTATAAAGGATACGAAACGAGTTTCGTATAGAGTACGAGCGTCATAATGATAATTAAATGCAAGTTGTATAAACGATTTTTGTTCTATGATCATTCACAAAAAAAAAATATATTCAAATTTATTAATTTTGTAACGCAAACAAATTAAGTATTTTGTCAGTCTGACAGTTTGTTTACATATTGAGAACTGTCAAAGCGTATGTATTTGACTCGCCATTGGTTACTGCGCGTGTGCCACCTTTATCGCGAATGTCATATCGCGATTCTATAGGGCTTTTCATTCACAGTCAGTTGTTTCGACCTTCTGTCATATGTCGTATAATCCGTGTATATTTATTATATTACAAAGATTATAAAACATATGACAGAAGCTCGAAACAAATGACAATCGATGAAAAGCCCTATTAGTTAAAAATCTGTATCTTAATGGAAATCTGTATCATAATAAAGTTCATTATGATACAGGTAGTGACATCATAATTGATATATAGGGCTTTTCATCGATTGTCATTTGTTTCTAGCTTCTGTCATGTGTCACATAATATTAATATATCTACGTCATACGTTTTTGTTTTGTATTATTGTATATACCAATAACGTATGTCGTACATATTAATATTATGTGACACATGACAGAAACTCGAAACAAATGACTGTGAATGAAACACATGCATGTCATTAAAAATTCTGAGAAAGCGAAACCTTAGTCAAATAAAGAAATATGTCTCTCAAATCTATACCCTCCCATTTATGAATTTCGCACCAAATAGGTACGTAATCATTGTTTTATTTTTCTTTAATAATACATTAATAAAATAGGTATTCTAAAATCAGTCTCCTTTAACTGATTAATAAAAAGTCCCATTTTTTTGGTCTACGAATAATTAACATTCCGCATATGAATTTCTCACCAAATAACATTCGAAATACTATAACTGTTTTATTTTTATTTAATAATACAGTAACAAGTATTTTAAAATCAATCTCCTTTTAAAAGACTCTAAAAAAACTTATCTTTTTCGGTGTACGATATTTTTAACATTCCGTATATGAATTTGGGACCGACTGACATTCCGTATATGCATCTGGAACCTCGCCGTCTATTGGTTAAAATATTACCGCGTGCTGCAACGAACCAATAGAAAACTCCTATGGTCCAAATACATATACGGAATGTTTAGATGCGACAGGGAACAGAGAATGGTTTACCCTTCCCAAAGTCCTTAGTTTTCGAGATATTATTGGATATTGAAAGTGAAACGGCGCGGCACAGCTATTTTGATTGATGTATTGTGTTCCTTCATTTTTCACTTTAAACATCTCGAAAACTAATGATTTTATCGGTAGGTAAGAATGAAGAGTATATTATTTACATAGAAAGTATTGGAGAATCGTGCAAATCTTTGCAAATACGTGCAAAGTTATAAATAAACGTAAGGGGAGCTTTTCAAAACTTAAAGTTAGGGGTTGTAACTAAGAGATGAATATTAGCGAATGATTTTTTCTACGCCTTATTAAAGTGTATTAGAAATGGAATAGATCAGTTCTGTTACATTAGAAAATCTCTATTGATTTAAGAAACATAGCGTGGATAAATAACTCTGGAGAACCCTGTATAAACAATAATATCTAGTATATATGTTACAGTTTAAGTTGATTATCCAGTTGGAGTTGACTATTCCTAGTTCGAGTCAACTCAAACGGCTGGCTTTAGTAAAAGTTCATCATAAAAATATAAAATGAAGATTTTTATTCAACATTTACTAGTACAAGTAGACTCTAGAATAGAAAAAGTATACTCTTCCCAGTGCCATTTCATCATCATCATAGTCATTAACATCTTAGTAGATGTGTTGTGGTTCATAATTGGGCTTCAGCAGCTCGGACAGTTTGATTGATAATATTTCTCCACTGGTCGCGGTCATCAGTTACATGTATTGCCTCAGTTACTGTTTGTTGAGGAGCTTTTTAGTAATGTCCGCCCATCGCTGTGGAGATCTTCCGCGTTGGCGTTGAGTCTGAGGCCTTCCTTGGACCACCAACCGCTCCATTTTGTGATCACTTCGATGGATATGACCAAAGAACTTTAAAATTCTAGAGTAAACGGTACTGGAGAGACGCTGATTCGGTTTAATTTCTTACAGAACCGAGATATTTGTACGGCGAGCCGTCCATGGAATTCGAAGCAGGCGTCTCCATGTCCACATTTCAGAGGCGTCTATACGTCGTCTATCTGATTCTTTGACTGTCCATGTCTCGCATGCATAGTAAAATATGGAAAAGACCAGAGTTGAAACGAGTCTCTTTTTGTTTGTCATAGTAATGTGACGATCACGTCATACCCCGTTTAGTTCACTCATTGCTGTTCTTGCTAGTTGAATGCGTCTTCTAATTTCGGGTTCACAACTGCCTGTGTTGTTAACTAGAGCTCCAAGATATATCATAGATGAGACTACCTCGCATCCCGCAATAGTTTGGGTTTCAGGAAACTGTTGTTGGCGATCAATAACCATGATTTTAGTTTTGTTGTAGTTAACCATGAGTCCAAATTTAGCACTTTCTACCTCGAGTTTTTTTAATAATTCAGTAATTTCTTCTAGAGGCTAGAAGTGTAGTGTCGTCTGCGAAACGCAAGTTAGATATCTTAACACCACCTAGTTTTACTCCTCCCTCCCAACCATCCAAGACTCTGCGCATTATGAACTCCGAATAGATGTTAAATAATAAGGGAGATAAAACGCATCCTTGGCGTACTCCCTTCTCCAAAGTGCATTTGTCAGACAGGTATCCGTCCATTCGAATATATGCCAGGTTATCTTGGTACAGTTTGCTAATAAGGTGAGTCAAGTGTTTAGGTACACCCATTGTCGTCAATATGTTCCATAGTTTGTCCCATCTAACATTATCAAAGGCCTTTGTATAATTGACGAAACATATAAATATCGGGATCTGGTATTCTCTGGCTTTTTCTATGATGTTTCTTACATTAAGGATTTGTTCTCTAGTACCTCTGCCCTTTACAAATCCAGCCTGCCCAGGTGCTATTTGCCAACTTATGAAGTTTTCTAGATGCCGTTGCAGTATGTAGAGGATCACCTTACTGGCGTGTGATATTAGAACAAGTAGTTGTTACAATTATTTGTTGAACCTTTCTTATGAAGAGGTATGATTATGGTCTTTCTCCAATCCTCAGGCCAGACGCCTGTGTGCCATATTTCATTACACAATCGATGTAATATTTTCACTCCACATTCCGGAAGATGCTTCAAGACGTCTGCAGTAATGAGATCATATCCTGCTGCTTTGTTTAACTTAAGTCTTTTTAAAGCGAATTCCACCTCGGAAAAAAGTATGTCAGGTTCAGATTCAAAACTAGTGTGGTGTGTCTCTGTTGAAGGAGAATGGAAAGTGGAGGTCTGGCAGTCAGGTACAAACGGGGTGTCCGCTGGCATCTGGTCCGTATTGGCGTATAAAGACTTACAATACGCCCTCCAAACATCAATAACCTTGTCCAAATCCGTCTGTACATTACCTTCATCATCTTTGATGATGAATGTCAGTGCCATTTAGTTAGAGTTAATTCACACAAACTACCGATTCTAGAAATTAAATGTTAATGGATATGTTCAAATTGTGATAAGTAGTTGAAAAGACACGCACACTCATCAAAAAGCGCGTGAGACTATACTCGTATAATTACTGAATCCTACACTTACTGAAATTACTTAGGTACTCGTACATTTACTGAATCGATCCAGGAATAGTCAACTCAAACTAATAAGAGTTGATTCTATTTTTCCGCCATTTACTTTTACCAGCTGTTACTAAAAAGGGTTAGGAAGAGTCTACTGCAACTAGTAAAAGTTGAATTAAATTTTTCAAATCAACTCTTACTGCTCATTTTAGTTTGAGTTAACTCGAACTAGGAATAGTCAACTCTAAATGAGAATCAACTTGAACTGTAACCTATACCATAATAATGAGTAAAGTAAAATCAATCGTTGATTGATAAATAGGTATGCCAGGTATATTTATCAATCAACGGCAAAATATTACCTTTAACAGCACATATCCAAGCCAATGCAATTCCGGTATTACCAGAAGTTGTTTCAATGATCGTCATACCAGGTTTAAGGGTGCCACATTTTTCCGCATCGTCAATACATCGAAGAACCATACGTTCTTTAATTGATCCAGTTGGGTTCATAAATTCACATTTGCCATCTATAACATCACAAGAGTAGGTCCGAATTAACAATGACAGAAAAGAGAAAAATATTTTTACCAAACGTTCGTAAAATCTAGTTAATAAAGTCTATGTCTACAGGCTGATTGATTAGTGTGAGGAAGCTCAGTAGATCTGTTATAGTGAAAATTACAAAAAAAAGTTATTGACAAAAATTGTAGGCAGCTTTAAACTCCACATTTTAACTCCACATCCTCTATTTTATTTTAAATTTGAAATCTGCTTCACTTCCACATCACAACAATGTTAAATTTTATTATGTTATACCGGGTATTTAAAAAGTTATAACCAATATAAGTGTAACTCCCTGTATAATTAAAAAGGAGTACAGGAACATTGATCTATTACAACCATAGTTTTCTAATAATTGTTAAAAATTATAAAACATATTCGTTTTCATAATATTCGTTAAATCAAATACAGGGTAAGTCAAAATGCAAGTACATTATTTTCTTGGTAATTTTAAATAGAACACCCTGTATTTTATATTACTATCGAAAAGTACTAATATCGTACTTAAAATTTTATGAAGTACTCCCTATACCTAAAGTTATCAGTTTTCTAGATATTTTTATTTTTCCATCAAAGTATTAATTTGGTAGATATTTTAACGTTTACCAATAATTATTATTGTGAGTTGGCCATGATTGATTTGTCAGAAACTGACAGTTTGATATTATTGTTTATTAATTCAATATTGGGATACACCGTAAATAAGCAACAATTATTATTTAGGAATTCAGTAATTAATTCAATTTAAATTAGCAATAATGAATTTTACTACTGATGAAATGGTAGATATGATCTGGATTTTGGGGGAATGCAATAAAAATTCATTACTATCAGCTAGCATTTATCAAGAACGGTTTCCAGATAGGCGGCAACCTAGACAAGATACATTTGAAAAATTGAAAGATCGATTTAACCGCACTGGTTCAGTGAATTATGAAAAATATAAACGAACAAAAACTAGTGTGACGAGAGTGTTGATGGCAGTTACAGAAAACCTACACACAAGTATAAGGAGTATTTCCAATGAACAAGAACTTAGTAAAAATACAAAAATAGACGGTTTAGTTTTGATTTAAATCTGTCTCCTGCCATCCCCCGATAGCGCTATTTCTAGGTCTACCTTTTGTCAAGGAGGCTATGCAAGAAGACAAATCTAAATCAAAACCTCCGTAGTTCTCGGTATACAATAAAACTATTTATACCGGAGTAAGGTTAGAACGCCCTCTAGAAATAGCGCTATCGGGGGATGGCAGGAGACAGATTTAAATCAAAACTAAACCGTCTATTTTTGTATTTTTACTAATGCCATACTCTGTATGAGAGTACAAAGACTCGTTTCATATAGTTTCTCTGAACCGCATTTTTGGAATATTTTCCCAGCGGTGCCTTTTGATATTTTGATATCTAGGTCAACAGAAAACTAGAATCGAGTCGCCATTTATTTCAAGAACTTAGTTACTACTCTGTTCAAAACATTCTATCTAGAAACAAGATGCACCCTTATATTCAAAAGCACCAAGAATTAAATAATGATGATTTTCAGAAACGAATAGTATTTTGTGAATGGGACTTAGAAAAAATTAATGAGCAGAGAGATTTTTTTGATCATGTCCCATTGAGTGATGAAGCTACATTTCATCGAAACGGTTCTGTTAATTGGCATAACTTTCACTACTATTGGGGGAGGGGAGGGTATGTGTGGGGAGGTATCGTCGGTAACCATGTAATAGGACCATATTTTTTTGAAGATAACTTAAATGGTGAGATTTATTTAGATTTTATCGTAAACCAGTTACCGATATTATTAGAAGAGGTTCCACTTAATATACGTTATACGTGAACAAATATGGTTTCTACATGACGGTGCTCCTGCGCACCACAACGAATTAGTACGTGGTGAACTTAATGATCAGTTTGGTGAAAGATGGATCGGAAGGGATGGACCGGTAAAGTGGCCCTCAAGGTAACCAGATTTCAATAAAATCATTTTTTTGGGGTTACGTTAAGAACGAAGTATATAAAATACCTCCATCAACAAGGGACGATATGAAAAATAGAATCCGAAGTGCATTTCAAAATATTTATTTACAAATGCTTAGTAATGTAAGCAACTCTTTCAATGGCCGCTTTCAAGTATGCATAGATGTTTTGGGAGGTCATTTTGAACACCTTACTTAAGTAAGATAAGTTAAAATTACTAATTAATGTCAAACTGTCAGTTTCCTATAAATAAATCATGGCCAACTCACAATAATTATTGGTAAACGTTAAAATATCTACCAAATTAATACTTTAATGGAAAAATAAAAATATTTAGAAAACTGATAACTTTAGGTATAGGGAGTAGGGGAAGTCGGGGCAAAGTGAACCAGTTAAGATTTGTCAAATAATATGACTTATACGAAGATAATAATTACGACTATTTTTTGTTCATACGATAGCAGAACCATTTGGCTACATATTCCAATATCTAATAACTAAAAAACAGTTTTCTGTAATATGCTGTAGACATATTTCCCAAAAGTTGCAAAAAGTTCACTTTGCTCCACAGGCGGGGCAAAGTGAACTTTGTGTTTGGGGCAAAGTAAAACATATCAGATCAATTAAACATTTTATCAGGAAATACAATTAAACAAACTGAAAACATAAAAGATTCTATATAAACTGGATTTTTCCATATCTGAGTCTTTTATGGAGAAGCTTTCCCATGATTTGAGATGCAGTTATTACCGAGATATCATCTACCTCTGGAAAGACGAAGATGTTCCAGTTTCCTCTATACTGTTTCATAAATTTTACTTCATACCCGTTTTTTAATGGATCTTTAACTTGGGCAACAAATTCTTTTTTTATTTTATCATTAGTTAGTTGAACTAATATAAAATCTTCGGCAAATACATTTTTCGTTGGAACTGCATTAAGCTGGTTTGTTTGCAAAATTTCAACATCTTCATCACTGAAGGTTTCTGTGTCACTGGAATCTTCGCACAAGTGGGCGTCATCAACATCATGGTCTTCGGAGTTAGAAGATTCTGGAACAGCAATTTTTCGTTTTACTGCAACTTTTTTTTCTTTTTTCACTATTTTTGCCTTCTGTTGTTCTTTTTCAGCTTTTAGGTCAGCAAGGTAAGGGGAAGATGTTATTACCGTTGTAGATCCTTTTTTCTCTCCTTTCTCAGAGCAGTTTTAGGAGCTACTTTAGGGACGGCATTATATCTCTTGGGGATATCGCTTGGCTAAAATTGGCTGAGCTTGTGGTATGGAGTTCGTTAGCTACCGAAACATTTTGCAGTTGATAATGTGACGAGCTAGAGGGTTTATGGATAGGCGATACATCTCTTGATGGCACCAAGTTGTCTAAAATGTTTGAATTTTTGACAGCGCCTTGAACTTCATCAGATGTTGAACGAGTTTGTTTTATTTGTGAAGTATGACCATAAAATTTATTAGTGGATAGTGGTGGTAGATTTTCATTTGTTCTGCTTTTCTTACTAACCGTACTGGAACTTTCAGCCCAAACATAATCATTTTTGGGTGCATTACAGCGGTCGGCAACATCTGCAGTATCACGAGTGATATTTTCTACACCGCCATTGTCATTATTTTGAGTTAAAAGAGGACGGTCAGTAACCTCTGCAGCCGCAAATGCCATATCTGGGAAAATGTTGTTATCATAAGGACAAATTCCCGTTTTTTTAAAACCGGATAAAGCATTTTCAAGTGTTGCAGCCCTCATATATGCTTGACCAAATATTTCGCTCACATCAAGTATCGTCACGACTTTACCAGGATTTTTTTTACCGTAGTTCTCGGTATACAATAAAACTATTTATACCGGAGTAAGGTTAGAACGCCCCCTAGAAATAGCGCTATCGGGGGATGGCAGGAGACAGATTTAAATCAAAACTAAACCGTCTATTTTTGTATTTTTACTAATGCCATACTCTGTATGAGAGTACAAAGACTCGTTTCATATAGTTTCTCTGAACCGCATTTTTGGAATATTTTCCCAGCGGTGCCTTTTGATATTTTGATATCTAGGTCAACAGAAAACTAGAATCGAGTCGCCATTTATTTCAAGAACTTAGTTACTACTCTGTTCAAAACATTCTATCTAGAAACAAGATGCACCCTTATATTCAAAAGCACCAAGAATTAAATAATGATGATTTTCAGAAACGAATAGTATTTTGTGAATGGGACTTAGAAAAAATTAATGAGCAGAGAGATTTTTTTGATTATGTCCCATTGAGTGATGAAGCTACATTTCATCGAAACGGTTCTGTTAATTGGCATAACTTTCACTACTATTGGGGGAGGGGAGGGTATGTGTGGGGAGGTATCGTCGGTAACCATGTAATAGGACCATATTTTTTTGAAGATAACTTAAATGGTGAGATTTATTTAGATTTTATCGTAAACCAGTTACCGATATTATTAGAAGAGGTTCCACTTAATATACGTTATACGTGAACAAATATGGTTTCTACATGACGGTGCTCCTGCGCACCACAACGAATTAGTACGTGGTGAACTTAATGATCAGTTTGGTGAAAGATGGATCGGAAGGGATGGACCGGTAAAGTGGCCCTCAAGGTAACCAGATTTCAATAAAATCATTTTTTTGGGGTTACGTTAAGAACGAAGTATATAAAATACCTCCATCAACAACCCAGGCAACCAAACGACGTTTTTATAACGTAGATAACGTCATAAAAATGACCAATTGACGTGTTTCTATGACGTAATATTGACGTTGAAAATCACGTGTATTTGTCTCATCGATTTGACGTCATAATTGTGACGATTTTAAAACGTCTAAAAGGTGACGACTTTTATACGTCGGTAAAATCACGTCTTTAATACTTTCAAAAAGTGACCTCTTTCAGATGTTTCAAAATAGGTAGTATAAAAAATAGGTAACATGAAACCTATAGGTCTACGTCCCATGTGTCGAAGATATACTACCATTTGTTTAAGATCGCTTGTGCATTAGAAGCAATCTAACATTGATTATGCATGATTGTACCAGCCCTCGCATTATAGAATTTTCACTATTTATATAAGTATACCTACTTACTGTGTCAAAACTGAAAAACATACAAACTAATAAATAATTTATTAACAAATTACTCGATAAAACTCGATAACACATAGGTAGTTAGTTCATTAACAGAAAATAAACATAACCTCAAACAGTTGTCAAGAAGAATACTTCATTAAACTAACTCACTGAGCAAAAACGAATACAATTCTCTTAATTAACACGTTTCTTCAACTAAATATCTAAATGAAAAGTCTTATTTTATCAGACAAGACACAACCACGTAAACAATAAATGAGAAATTTCTTATGAAAATTATTTAACGAAATTGTTTGGAGTAATACAAACAAGCTCCTCCCAATTTTGTGACGTCAGACTTAAACTGTCTGAAATGAAAACGTTTTTTAAACGTTATTTTAACGTCATTAATCTTACGTATTTAAAATCACCTACAAAAGACGTCTATATGACGTAATTTTCAAACACGTGTATATATTCAACCAAAACTGACGTTTCCTCGACGTTATATGACGTCAGTTGGTTGCCTGGGAAGGGACGATATGAAAAATAGAATCCGAAGTGCATTTCAAAATATTTATTTACAAATGCTTAGTAATGTAAGCAACTCTTTCAATGGCCGCTTTCAAGTATGCATAGATGTTTTGGGAGGTCATTTTGAACACCTTACTTAAGTAAGATAAGTTAAAATTACTAATTAATGTCAAACTGTCAGTTTCCTATAAATAAATCATGGCCAACTCACAATAATTATTGGTAAACGTTAAAATATCTACCAAATTAATACTTTAATGGAAAAATAAAAATATTTAGAAAACTGATAACTTTAGGTATAGGGAGTAGGGGAAGTCGGGGCAAAGTGAACCAGTTAAGATTTGTCAAATAATATGACTTATACGAAGATAATAATTACGACTATTTTTTGTTCATACGATAGCAGAACCATTTGGCTACATATTCCAATATCTAATAACTAAAAAACAGTTTTCTGTAATATGCTGTAGACATATTTCCCAAAAGTTGCAAAAAGTTCACTTTGCTCCACAGGCGGGGCAAAGTGAACTTTGTGTTTGGGGCAAAGTAAAACATATCAGATCAATTAAACATTTTATCAGGAAATACAATTAAACAAACTGAAAACATAAAAGATTCTATATAAACTGGATTTTTCCATATCTGAGTCTTTTATGGAGAAGCTTTCCCATGATTTGAGATGCAGTTATTACCGAGATATCATCTACCTCTGGAAAGACGAAGATGTTCCAGTTTCCTCTATACTGTTTCATAAATTTTACTTCATACCCGTTTTTTAATGGATCTTTAACTTGGGCAACAAATTCTTTTTTTATTTTATCATTAGTTAGTTGAACTAATATAAAATCTTCGGCAAATACATTTTTCGTTGGAACTGCATTAAGCTGGTTTGTTTGCAAAATTTCAACATCTTCATCACTGAAGGTTTCTGTGTCACTGGAATCTTCGCACAAGTGGGCGTCATCAACATCATGGTCTTCGGAGTTAGAAGATTCTGGAACAGCAATTTTTCGTTTTACTGCAACTTTTTTTTCTTTTTTCACTATTTTTGCCTTCTGTTGTTCTTTTTCAGCTTTTAGGTCAGCAAGGTAAGGGGAAGATGTTATTACCGTTGTAGATCCTTTTTTCTCTCCTTTCTCAGAGCAGTTTTAGGAGCTACTTTAGGGACGGCATTATATCTCTTGGGGATATCGCTTGGCTAAAATTGGCTGAGCTTGTGGTATGGAGTTCGTTAGCTACCGAAACATTTTGCAGTTGATAATGTGACGAGCTAGAGGGTTTATGGATAGGCGATACATCTCTTGATGGCACCAAGTTGTCTAAAATGTTTGAATTTTTGACAGCGCCTTGAACTTCATCAGATGTTGAACGAGTTTGTTTTATTTGTGAAGTATGACCATAAAATTTATTAGTGGATAGTGGTGGTAGATTTTCATTTGTTCTGCTTTTCTTACTAACCGTACTGGAACTTTCAGCCCAAACATAATCATTTTTGGGTGCATTACAGCGGTCGGCAACATCTGCAGTATCACGAGTGATATTTTCTACACCGCCATTGTCATTATTTTGAGTTAAAAGAGGACGGTCAGTAACCTCTGCAGCCGCAAATGCCATATCTGGGAAAATGTTGTTATCATAAGGACAAATTCCCGTTTTTTTAAAACCGGATAAAGCATTTTCAAGTGTTGCAGCCCTCATATATGCTTGACCAAATATTTCGCTCACATCAAGTATCGTCACGACTTTACCAGGATTTTTTTTACCGTAGTTCTCGGTATACAATAAAACTATTTATACCGGAGTAAGGTTAGAACGCCCCCTAGAAATAGCGCTATCGGGGGATGGCAGGAGACAGATTTAAATCAAAACTAAACCGTCTATTTTTGTATTTTTACTAATGCCATACTCTGTATGAGAGTACAAAGACTCGTTTCATATAGTTTCTCTGAACCGCATTTTTGGAATATTTTCCCAGCGGTGCCTTTTGATATTTTGATATCTAGGTCAACAGAAAACTAGAATCGAGTCGCCATTTATTTCAAGAACTTAGTTACTACTCTGTTCAAAACATTCTATCTAGAAACAAGATGCACCCTTATATTCAAAAGCACCAAGAATTAAATAATGATGATTTTCAGAAACGAATAGTATTTTGTGAATGGGACTTAGAAAAAATTAATGAGCAGAGAGATTTTTTTGATTATGTCCCATTGAGTGATGAAGCTACATTTCATCGAAACGGTTCTGTTAATTGGCATAACTTTCACTACTATTGGGGGAGGGGAGGGTATGTGTGGGGAGGTATCGTCGGTAACCATGTAATAGGACCATATTTTTTTGAAGATAACTTAAATGGTGAGATTTATTTAGATTTTATCGTAAACCAGTTACCGATATTATTAGAATAGGTTCCACTTAATATACGTTATACGTGAACAAATATGGTTTCTACATGACGGTGCTCCTGCGCACCACAACGAATTAGTACGTGGTGAACTTAATGATCAGTTTGGTGAAAGATGGATCGGAAGGGATGGACCGGTAAAGTGGCCCTCAAGGTAACCAGATTTCAATAAAATCATTTTTTGGGGTTACGTTAAGAACGAAGTATATAAAATACCTCCATCAACAAGGGACGATATGAAAAATAGAATCCGAAGTGCATTTCAAAATATTTATTTACAAATGCTTAGTAATGTAAGCAACTCTTTCAATGGCCGCTTTCAAGTATGCATAGATGTTTTGGGAGGTCATTTTGAACCCCTTACTTAAGTAAGATAAGTTAAAATTACTAATTAATGTCAAACTGTCAGTTTCCTATAAATAAATCATGGCCAACTCACAATAATTATTGGTAAACGTTAAAATATCTACCAAATTAATACTTTAATGGAAAAATAAAAATATTTAGAAAACTGATAACTTTAGGTATAGGGAGTAGGGGAAGTCGGGGCAAAGTGAACCAGTTAAGATTTGTCAAATAATATGACTTATACGAAGATAATAAATACGACTATTTTTTGTTCATACGATAGCAGAACCATTTGGCTACATATTCCAATATCTAATAACTAAAAAACAGTTTTCTGTAATATGCTGTAGACATATTTCCCAAAAGTTGCAAAAAGTTCACTTTGCTCCACAGGCGGGGCAAAGTGAACTTTGTGTTTGGGGCAAAGTAAAACATATCAGATCAATTAAACATTTTATCAGGAAATACAATTAAACAAACTGAAAACATAAAAGATTCTATATAAACTGGATTTTTCCATATCTGAGTCTTTTATAGAGAAGCTTTCCCATGATTTGAGATGCAGTTATTACCGAGATATCATCTACCTCTGGAAAGACGAAGATGTTCCAGTTTCCTCTATACTGTCTCATAAATTTTACTTCATACCCGTTTTTTAATGGATCTTTAACTTGGGCAACAAATTCTTTTTTTATTTTATCATTAGTTAGTTGAACTAATATAAAATCTTCGGCAAATACATTTTTCGTTGGAACTGCATTAAGCTGGTTTGTTTGCAAAATTTCAACATCTTCATCACTGAAGGTTTCTGTGTCACTGGAATCTTCGCACAAGTGGGCGTCATCAACATCATGGTCTTCGGAGTTAGAAGATTCTGGAACAGCAATTTTTCGTTTTACTGCAACTTTTTTTTCTTTTTTCACTATTTTTGCCTTCTGTTGTTCTTTTTCAGCTTTTAGGTCAGCAAGGTAAGGGGAAGATGTTATTACCGTTGTAGATCCTTTTTTCTCTCCTTTCTCAGAGCAGTTTTAGGAGCTAATTTAGGGACGGCATTATATCTCTTGGGGATATCGCTTGGCTAAAATTGGCTGAGCTTGTGGTATGGAGTTCGTTAGCTACCGAAACATTTTGCAGTTGATAATGTGACGAGCTAGAGGGTTTATGGATAGGCGATACATCTCTTGATGGCACCAAGTTGTCTAAAATGTTTGGATTTTTGACAGCGCCTTGAACTTCATCAGATGTTGAACGAGTTTGTTTTATTTGTGAAGTATGACCATAAAATTTATTAGTGGATAGTGGTGGTAGATTTTCATTTGTTCTGCTTTTCTTATTAACCGTACTGGAACTCTCAGCCCAAACATAATCATTTTTGGGTGCATTACAGCGGTCGGCAAGTATCACGAGTGATATTTTCTACACCGCCATTGTCATTATTTTGAGTTAAAAGAGGACGGTCAGTAACCTCTGCAGCCGCAAATGCCATATCTGGGAAAATGTTGTTATCATAAGGACAAATTCCCGTTTTTTTAAAACCGGATAAAGCATTTTCAAGTGTTGCAGCTCTCATATATGCTTGACCAAATATTTCGCTCACATCATGTATCGTCACGACTTTACCAGGATTATTTCCTAGCCAATTCTGAACACCCTGGCTATAATATGAACTCAACGGAAACATAAACGCAACATCAAGAGGCTGCAAACGATGAGACGTGTGTGGGGGAATTATAATAATGTGAACGTTACTTTTTCTTGCCATTAAAATCAAATTTAAATTTTTAACATGTGTTGAATGACCGTCACAGATAAGTAACACTGGGTCTTCTTCTGTTGGCTTAGCATATTTTATAAAATGTGTGAACCATGTTGGTGCAAAAATATCACTTTGCATCCAACCTAAAGGATGAGGAACTACTATACTTTCAGGTGGTAGACTCCTTGAGAAGTTGGGATTATTTTTTACACGAGGGAATATCAGCAGAGGTGGTATATATTGACCTGCTGCATTAAAACAAATTTCTGCAGTGATGAGTGTACCTCGCTCTGCAGATGAGAGGCTACCGACCTGTTTTTTTTCCTTTAAGAGATAACACTTTGGATTGTCTATTTGGAACTGTACTAATTCCGGTTTCGTCACAGTTATAAATTCTACTGGGAGAAAATTTGTAAGTGTCCATAAGATGTTTTAAAAGATCAAAAAACTTTTTGACATTTACTTTATTAAATGCAGATGCTCGGGCTGCAGATGTTGTCTCCGGTATTCGAAGAGATAAGTTATGGTGTCTTTGCATAAATTTGGAAACCCTAGTCTCTTCCTGCTAGTTGTTTTTCTTGAGAAAATGTGTGCGGAATATTATTTCTTTCGGCATATTGATATAAGGTGCCTAAAATTCTGAATCGTTAAACCAAACAAATGTCGTTCCATGTCAAGTACATGCTCATTTAATTCATTTTCCTGTTCTGGCGTAAATACTGTTCTAAATCTACCTAGCCCTTTCTTTGCTGCCAGGTCAGATGTTCTATTTAATTTCAGTCTTCGGAATAACGTTGCTGGTGGCACATTAAACTGTGTAGTAGCTGCTTTGTATTTTAATGTTGCCTCCCGAACAGCATCAATAGCATTTTTCATCGATTCCTCTGACCAAGACTGTTGATTGCTTTTACGAACATACGTTCTAACCATTTTACCTTAAAGAGAAAATTCTCAACATTAAAAGTGTACTCACTCCAGCAAACAACTAATTTATAATATATCTATAGTAGTCTTTTTATCCGGTTTAATTTTAGGCGATACAAGAATTAGTAAATTAATCTCGGATAATTATTAAACCGAGATTTACAAATCCCGACTAAATATAGTTTCTAACCTCCAACCTTCAATAAATACATTTTACAAATCTACCTACTACAAAACAATAGTGGGGGCAAAGTGAACCTAGGATCACTTTGCCCCTTGTGAAAAACTTCACTTTACCCCACACTGGTACTTTTTTGACATTTGACATGTAATGTGAAACTGTCATTACATATCATCTTCGTTTTCTTGCACAACTATCTCTAATTAGATGCCTAACATAATACATTAACAACGTTTGAATGTAATAATAACTAGTTGAGTTATACATTAGATTACACACTTACCAGATTAGAATTTTACCACGATAAAATAAAAATTTCATCCACAACTTAGCAGCTTTCGTCAAACGTGTTCTCGTCGTAAGCACACTGTTACCAACTTAAATATATTCAATTTACGTTTGAAACTGTATAACTAGCGCGAATAATTTACAATTTAAAAAGATAGTTCACTTTGCCCCAACGGTTCACTTTGCCCCGACTTCCCCTACTTCATAAAATTTGAAGTACGATATTAGAACTTTTCGATAGTGATATAAAATACAGGGTGTTCTATTTAAAATTACCAAGAAAATAATGTACTTGCATTTTGACTTACCCTGTATTTGATTTAACGAATATTATAAAAACGAATAAGTTTTATAATTTTTAACAATTATTAAAAAACTATGGTTGCAATAGATCAATGTTTCTATACTCCTTTTTAATTATACAGGGAGTTAAACTTGATACGATTTTCAGGTAATATTGGTTATAACTTTTTAAATACCCGGTATAACATAATAAAAATTTACATTGTTGTGATGTGGAAGTGAAGCAGATTTCAAATTCAAAATAAAATACAGGGTGTTCTATTTAAAAAAAACATAAGTTTGGTCTGCCACCATCTTATGGAACACCCTGTAAGATTGTAACTAATTTTAAAATGTGGAGTTTAAAGGTGCCTACAATTTTTGTTAATAACTTTTTTTTTGTAATTTTTACTATAACAGATCTACTGAGCTTCCTCACACTAATCAATCACCCTGTATATAGACGGAGAGCTAGAGCCGAAATCATCGTCATAAGTAATATGGAGTTTTTCCTGTGAAATGTGTCCACTGTATATTGACAATTATGACCCCTTTCAGGCTGACACCTCAGTGGATACAGGAAGTAGCAATAAGGGATGAAAGGGGAAAGTTAGTGCAGTCATTAAAGGTTTTCACCTCTTGTTTTGTTAAACCTCCGTCGATTTGCATGAAAATTGGTGACTAATTAGAGCATACCTCAAGAAATAAATCTGATTTGGTGCCAACTTGCACTTTTACCCTGGTGGTGAATACCACCCCTTCCCGCGGGTGAAAACAATTTTATTAAAAAAAAAACCACAAATCGATAGAGGGACAAATTTTAAGTAAAATTTGTTATATCATGTTATTAAAATAAATCAGTACTTTTTGAGTTATTAAAGATTAGACTTGTCTATTTAAGAGCATATGCGTAAAGTTACGGATGATAAAAGTAGATAGGCAAAGCGGTTTCTGGCACATCCCCTAAATCGCAACCCTTAAATATTAATAAATGCCAAACGGCTTAACGTAGGATGACGTGTGACGTATCGTTGGAAAGGGGATGAAAAAGGGGGTTGAACGCAGTATGTGGCGTGCGCATCAGAATATGCCAAAAGGGCATTACGTCATATCTTCTTTTCTATTGGTCCGATTTTGACGTAAGAGGGCGCGTCGGAACGGGGAGGGGGTAAAGAACACATAAAAAAGATGGCGGCAGTGCCAAAAGGGCATTACGTCATATCTTCTTTTCTATTGGTCCGATTTTGACGTAAGAGGGCGCGTCGGAACGGGGAGGGGGTAACGAATAAGTTGAGACAAAAAACAAAGATGGCGGCAGTGCCAAAAGGGCATTACAGCATATCTTTGTTGCTATTGGTCCGATTATGACGTATGGAGTGTCAAATGAAAGCGGTGACGACACAGAAGCCAACTGTCAATTCTTCTTCTGTCAACGTTCAATATTAACTGTCAATTCTTCTTCTTTTCCGTATAGTGCCTAACAGAACGTGACATTTGACGTATGACGTGACAAACGAAATAAATAAGAAGAATTGACAGCATCATGACAAACTAAAAGAAGAGGAAGAATTGACAGCAACATGACAAACTGAAAAGAAGAAGTTGACATGACAAACGAAAAGAAGAAGAATTGACAGCAACATGACAACTAACAGAAGAAGTGACAATGGCTTAACAAAATGAAGAAGAATTGACAAACCGGAAAGAAGAAGAAGAATTGACGGCTGCGGAAAAGAAAAAGAGTTGACATGACAAACGAAAAGAAGAAGAAGAATTGACAGCAACATGACAACTAAAAGAAGAAGTGACAATGTCTTAACAAAATGAAGAAGAATTGACAAACCGGAAAGAAGAAGAATTGACGGCTGCGGAAAAGAAGAAGAAGAAGAAGGTGACGTGACAAACGAAAAGAAGAAGTGACGATGGCTCGACCCAAAGTAGAATTAACAAACCGAAAAGAAGAAGAATTGATAGCAACAAGACAAACGAAAAGAAGAAGAAGAAGTAACAATGGCACAGCACAATGAAGAATTGACAAACCGGAAAACAGAAGAAGAAGTGACACACCGAAAAGAAGAAGAATTGACAGATGGCTTGACACAAAGAAGAAGAAGAAATTAAATACGAGTTTATTATTCATAAAATTCACATCTAATACTAAGTATTAAATAGAATTTCATTAGTCACACAAAACGAATGTGTCAGCGGAAGCAAGGCACATTCCCAATCTCATATTACACCTGTAACATGATATTGCAATAGTAAGAATGTAGGGCAATGACCGCAAAAAAGCAACGATTATATTTTTTGCAACATCGCCAGAAACACCTTGCAAATTTTACACGACTCGTTAAAACGGAAATTAAAACTGCAACTTATATAAATAATATTCACATGTCTAATATTGCATTTTAACCTGATATTGCAAAATAAATAAGAATGTATAATATGGCAATGACCGCAAAAAAAAAGCATCAATTATATTTTTTAGTATACGATTTCATTATTATGACACAGCACATTCTACCCGACGCGTTAATAACGGAAATCAAAACCGCAAACTCTAGCAATAATATGCACATGCCGTTTCAAAGAATCCTGCAAGTACATACATGTAAATTTTAATGCGTCATCAGATTAACCTACTATATAAATAGAAATCGGGGGATAGCCAGTTCATTGAGTTTCCGACAGGCATAAAGTACACCAATTGTGTCCGAACCACAGTTTCTGAACGTGTCGCTAGTTAGTTCGCAGTGCAGTGATAAATACTGAATCAAGGTAAGCTATCTTTGTTGTTCATATTAAATATTTTTTCTGTATGTATTTGTTGTGTACTTGTGTTTCATGTCTTAAATATTTTTTAAATAAGTTCTTGTGTTAGTATTATGTACTTGTGGTTCTTTTATCTATGTTTAAAATAATTACGTGCAAAAAAATTCACGTCTACTGTGCTTTAATAATTGTGGACTATTTCTATTACTCTCTCCCCAATTTTCTTTTGCCGGCCTTCTATATACTTGTGTTTCTTTTATCTATGTATTTTTAAAATACTTACGTGCAAAGAATTTCCCTTCTCCTCTTCTTTAATAATTTGTGGATTACTGTTTTCTATTTCTCTGTGTTCCCAATTTTTTGTCGGTCTTCACAATTCACAATTTCTTATTTTTACACGATCACATTATTTTGTTAATGTAAATTATCGATTTGTTGTTTTTTAATGTCTCTGTTTTTGTTACGTACTTCTGTGGATTTTGTTTTCTCTAAACTATTATTTATAGGAAAATAGTAAGATTTGTGCACGTTTTCTAGCAATTGTTTCTTATTGTTTTAGATGGATTTAACAAAAATAAATGCCGTTTCTTTGGTTGCAGACCGTAAACCAATAATTAAATTAAACGAACTACCAATAAACGAGCCACAAAAAGTAATAGACGCCAAGCTGGTGAAAAATAAATTTGGCCAAGTAGTTTTGCTGGAACTGGAGGAGAACGTTGTGTTCCTGCCAAATAGAGTCACAAACGTATATACTCCATTCATCTCTGACTTTGCAACTAAGAAGTATTCCATTATATTTCGAGGACTGATCGATACCGGATACCACCGCCCATCAGCAAAATTTGAGATAATAGACAACTAGCTATTAGAATAAAGGAAAAAGGGTAAGTGATCTTGTTCTTTCTTGTATCTTTTGTGTTTGAGTAGCCATGCAACATAAACAAGTGATCAAACAGTCTGATGATTTGCTTCACATTATTAAAACGCTTCGTAAAATAATGTTTGACAAATTCACTGATAGGGACCGTAAAGTGTGGACAAGACGTGTAAATAGTCAAATTTGGAGATGCAATAAAGTTATTAAAAACAATAAGCTACCCATTGGAACAGTTAGAAAATTGCAAACTAACATAGGTCATTTTAAGCATTTTAGACAAATTATTTTAAATTTCAATAATAAACATGTTGGGATGGGGTTTAGTTCAAAATTACGCAATAGAGTTAAATGGGAAAATGTTATGTCGTGTTTTGCCAGTCGAATTAAAACCGGTGTAATAGTAAATTTAACTCATAAGGACATTGGCCAATTTTTAGAGGATGCTTATACTGTTTTTAGCAACAAAATTAAAATTATTTTGAAAACACATAGAATACTTAAAGTCAATACTGCATTTTGCGGGGAATTCATTAAAAAATCAAGTGATAGTGAAAGTGTAGATTTAAAATATTTTAATACGAAAAATGCTATTATAGATACATCGACTGATTTGCATCTTTGGTTTCGTGAAAATGTTAAAGATAAAATTTATACAAAGCTGTCCGAATTTGCAGAAAAAGATTCAGGAGCCGCGCTGTCTAAAGTAATTTCATTAGAGGTTAATATTAATAGAGTGGACATAGGAAACGGCTCGTCCTTCATTGACTTGCCAAAAGAGATTAGTAATAAAAAGGCTTGTATCAATGTTCGTAATTTTGATCAAGCATGCTTTTATTGGTCAATAGTTAGTGCTTTGTATCCTGTTACTACAAATCCACAAAGAGTATCCAAATATCCACATTATTCTACTATTTTGCAAACGGACAAATTAGAAAGCCCAATGCCATTAAATCAAATTTCAAAATTCGAAAAACTAAACGCCATATCCGTCAATGTTTTCGCATTAGAATTAAATATAGTTAAGGACAAACAATTTTACGAAGTAGTGCCTGCCAGACTGACACCATCAAAGGTGGAAAAGCATGTTAATTTGCTTCTTGTACAAGATAAATATTTTCCAAAATTAAATGATTACGATGCTCCTCCAGAAGATGACGATCAGACGGAAATACGTTTTCATTATTGTTGGATTAAAGATTTGGGAAAATTAGTACAGTCACAAGTGAATAAGAGCAAAAGTAAAAAATATATTTGCGATCGTTGTTTAAACCACTTTAGCAGTGAAATCAAACTAGCAGAGCATGAAGAAATGTGTTCGGATATGAATAAATGCAAAATGACTGTTCCTAAATATGATCATGTGGGTTTTCGCAATTTTACGTACAAACAAACAACTCCGTTTATAGTTTATGCCGATTTTGAATGCCAATTACATAATTTTACGGATTCCAATGTCAAATTGAGTAAAACAGCAAAATATCAGAAACATGTACCTTTTAGTGCAGGTTATTATTTTAAATGTGCTTACGATGACAGTTTATCTTATTTTAAGAGCTATAGAGGTGAAAATTGCATGGAGTGGTTTGCAAAAGAAATGGCTGAAATTTCCAAATTTGTAAATTCCAAGTTGAAAACAATTATACCTATAGCCGAAAAGACTAATACAAATGGAGCGACTGTTTGTCATATTTGTGAGAAACGCTTTTTGGCTACAGATACAATTGTAGTAGACCACAACCATTTTACCGGAGAGGTACGTGGATTTGCACACCAAGCATGTAATTTGAACTTTAAAAAATTATTTGTTGTTCCCGTGGTTTTTCACAATTTTAGTGGTTACGATTCGCATTTTATGATTATTGATTTATGCAAACATGGGCACTTGAGTCTACTTCCAATTAATAAAGAAAAATATATTTCATTTACATTACACTCTGACGAACATCAAATTAAATTACGATTTATTGATTCACTAAGATTTATGGGAGCTTCACTCGACGAATTAGCATCAATTTTAGACACATCGGAAAAGAAGATTTTAAAACGAGAATTTAGTAATTTAGATGATGATACATTCAATTTGTTAACTTGTAAAGGAGTATTTTGTTACGATTATATCGATAGCGTGGAAAAATTAGATGAAACTTCTTTACCCAACATTAGGCATTTTTATAATAAGCTAAATAATGAATATATTAGTGAAGAGAAGTATGCTCATGCGCAGAATGTTTGGAATAAATTTAATTGTAAAAATTTGGGTGAATACAGCGATTTGTATTTGAAAACAGATATTCTGCTGCTGGCTGATGTGTTTGAGCAGTTTCGACAAAAATGTCGAGACACGTATAAACTAGATCCTGCTTGGTATTATACCATGCCAGGATACACGTGGGATTGTATGCTGAGATACACAAAATGTAAATTAGAATTGCTAAAAGATGTGGATATGATTTTGTTCATGGAAAAAGCCATAAGAGGCGGAATATCTGTTTGCAGCAACAGGTATTCGGAGGCCAACAACAAATACATGTCGACGTATGACCCCACACAACCCTCTAAATACATCATGTATTTAGACGTGAATAATCTGTATGGCTGGGCCATGAGTGAGGCTTTACCAATAGGAGGATTCAAATGGATTGAAGATGGTACCAAATTTGGTGTTGCATCAAAATCCACTAATCTTCCCGAAGGTCATATTGATATTATGTCAATACCAAATGATGCGAAAGAGGGCTATTTTTTCCAAGTTGACTTGGAGTATCCACGCGAATTGCATGATAAACACAAAGATTTTCCATTTGCTGCCGAACACCGCATTCCGCCCGGTTCAAAATTGCCAAAGTTAATACCGACCTTATATCACAAAACAAAATATATTATTCATTATAGAAATCTTAAACAGGCATTAGAGAACGGTTTAATTTTAACAAAGATACACAGAGTGTTGAAATTTAAACAATCTGCGTGGCTGCGACCATATATTGAGTTAAATACCAACTTACGAACAGCAGCCACAAGTAGCTTCGAAAAAAATCTCTTTAAATTAATGAATAATGCTGTGTTCGGTAAGACAATGGAGAACATAAGACGTCATCGTATCGTAAAATTATGTAAAAAATGGCATGGAAGGTACGGAGCTAAAAATTTGATTGCAAGTAGTCGATTTCATAGTCGAACGATCTTTCATGAGAATTTGGTGGCTATCGAACTGAAAAAATCAGAAGTATGCTTTAATAAACCCCTGTATATAGGCGCAGCAATCCTTGATATATCCAAATTATGTATGTACGATTTTCATTATAACTTTATGCTTCCAACGATGGGAGAAGAAAACTGTTCATTGCTGTACATGGACACAGACAGCTTTATTTATGAACTGCAATGTTCAGATGCATATAGAGAGGTTTTAAAAGCATATCCAAGCAAATTCGATACCTCCGACTACGCCGAAAATAACCCATATGACATAGAACGATTAAATAAAAAAATCCCTGGATTAATGAAGGATGAGGCAAATGGGAAAATAATTACACATTTTATTGGGCTAAGATCAAAAATGTACACATTTAAAATGCAAATAACAGACGTGGAGAGGGAAAAAGAAAGACAACGCCTGGAACGAAAACAACTAAACAAAGAGAGAATTGAAAGCGACGTAAGCAATTTGGGAATAACCAAAAAGGCAAAAGGAGTGAAATATAATGTCGTTCGAAATAAAATTACGTACGAAGACTATGAAAAATGTCTTAAAGAATTCAAAATTCAAAACGCAAGCCAAAGATGTATTCGGTCATATCAACATTCAGTATTTAGCATCGAACAATCCAAAACGGCTCTAAGTCCTTATGACGACAAGCGGTACTTAATACCAAAATCATTTAATACGCTTCCGTGGGGGCATTATAATACATAAAACGGCAGTGTCATCACTAAACATTTATTTGTTGTTGTTGTTGCAGAAATACAGCAAAAGAAAAGATGGTAACAACATTACGCACACAATCTATAAAAACTATTTGTGAAAATATCTTGAACATAACTGAATTTGTTGAGATGTCACCACTGCCGTGGAGCCTTACTGTAGAAATTTGTAATAATTATAGTATTTATCGCTTTCGAAAATTATATGAAACTGATTATTTGCATAAAATACAAATATGTGATCAAATAGATTTTGAACAAACAAAACGTGAAAACGAAGCAGAAAGAAATCATCTTTGTGAGTCAAATTATTATAAAGAGAAAGAACTTAATATGTATTGTGTTTGTTTTTCTGCATTTGTAGCAGATGCTATTGCTTTAAACTTTTGTTTTAGCTGTTTCAAACTTTTCCGAAACGTACTTAAATCAAAAAATAAATGTTATGGTTATGAACAGGTTCTTAATTGGAATGAATATCATGAATATGAAATAAAATATTTGTATGATTTAACAGATAATTGGTGTCAAAATTCGTTTGATCACGTCTTGTTTGATACAACTTGGTCCTTTCAATGTAGATGCTCAATGCATAAATAATTTTCTTCTTTTTGCGCAGTATATGGTTACTTAAAAAAAAGAAAAGATCACTTATCGCAAAGTTTTTGTAAATTGTATATAAAAAATATTATCCATTGTATAATGTAATTTTTATTAATAAAATTGTTTAATCTTAATTTTTGTTTGTTTTATTTATATTAGGTAAAAATAAAAGACAACATATTTATTAATATTATTTATTCACAACTATCCAAATCATTTACAACTTTATTGCTATAATACCATACATATTCATTCAAAGCTTGACTTAACAAAGTATCTGGAAAAATTCCACAAAACGCAGTTAAAGCGTGAAGTCGACTATATAAACTGTTACTCTTATGACAATTTTGCTGAATAAAGTATACAACATTTCTATAATACGAAAAAAACTGTAAATTGTCCAATAACGACACTCGTTGAGACACTAAATCAATGTTTGCTCTCAGGATCTGGCTTACATCATCTTCACATAAATAATATTCGATTCCGTGTTTCTCGATAGTCAGGAACTTTACATTTTCCATTACCAATTGTCTTAGTTTGCAGAAATCACCACACTCAAATTCGATTGGATCATACTCATCGGCATAGGTCGGCAAAGGTGGTATGAAAAATTCTTCCATAATTTGTATAAACATCTCAATTAGGGTAGTCCACTCGAATGTGTTTAAACTGATTCTTGTAAATTTACCATGTTGGTACAGAATAATGGATGGAGAAAACTGTCGAGCTGGAGATAGGCCAATTTTTATGTGAAAACATCCTATTGGATAGGTAGTTTCCAATAAATAATATGGTTCATCTTTGGCAGCTTCTTCATATTTTTCCAGTACTCGATCTAATTCAGCGTCGTAGATAATTGTCTCTTCACTTTCGTATCCGCTATCTTGAGAAGTCATAGTACTGCTGTTGCAACTGAATACACAAGTCGGTTGAACTGAATGTGACGGATGGTTGCTGAGAGAATTTATACTTTTTCAATCCCCCACTCTTTGCGTGTAATTGTCAGCATTTTCTAAAAAATGTATGTCTACGCGGCGTATCGAAATATAGATCCTTAAACTACATCTGAACTAGTAATCCAACTGTTGTGTTTGCTATCCAATCCTAACCATTTAACATACATTTTATTGCCTTTTCGTCTAAGTACTTTTTCAACCAAGTAAATGTCGGGATTTTTTGTTTTCTGTAATTCTTCTTCGTAAAACCCGCCGCTAATCGGTGTACCTTGCATGTCTTCGAGCAAATACGTTATAGGATTCGTTATCTTAACTTGTACAATTCTAAATAATTCTGTAGTCCAATTGGGCGTGTAGGCCTTTTCAAAGAAATGTTTTGCCTTTGATATACGTACAATGTCGCCAACTTTAAATCTCCGTGGACCGGCAATCTTTAAATGACTATAATTTTTGTTTAAAATGGCTTTTTCATTGGATTTGTTGACATGAGATGGCTTGTATCCTGTTTTACTGTGCTTTGTATTGTTGTATTCCTCAGTGACTGTAGGTAGTGCATCTAGCCATTTGTATGATCCATGTAAACTAAAATACTTGTACAACTTTGCTTTCAACGTTCTAATAACTCTTTCACAAATGGCAGCCTTCTTAACCGTGTATGTGCTGTAATGATTAATTTCGTGTTTTTTCATTAAATTTTGAAATTTTCTGTTGTAAAATTCGGTTCCCTGATCAGATTGTAGGTTTTTCGGAACTCTTTGAGTACGGGCGAGAATATCCGAAAATGCGCGAGTAATTTCCTCACCTGTTTTGTTCTTTAGAGGACGTGTCCAAACAAATTTTGAAAAACAATCAATTACAACTAGTATTAGTTTGTAATTTTTATTTTGGTGCGCATAAGGACGCATTTCAGCCAAATCCATCTGCCACAAGTCATCGATTCCTTTGATTATTGTTCGTCGACGAGGATAGTTTTTTCGTGATGGTTTATGCAACTCATACACCACCTGTTCCTTTTCTTTAGACATTTTTATAAACGACTTTCAATTGCTGTTAGGCGGGTATCTATATTCATCGAATGAAGGTTGTCTACTACATCCTGTAATGCCGCGTTCATTTCTTTTATCTTCTTTTCCATCTTCATATCGTATATCGCATGATGTGCAATGGTTTCTGCAGCCGATTTTATATTCTTATCCGTATCCTTTTTTAGTGTATTCAAATCATCTTTGAATATTTTTTGCAACTTTTGCTCGAGAAGTGGAACTGTGGTTTTATGAAGCTCTTTTCTTACTTCGTTTAGTTCCATGGTTAAATTCTTTATATCATTAGTTTTTTGCTGCAACAACTTATTTACATTATTCTCCGTGTCCTTTTTTAGTGTATTCAAATCATTTTTCATTATTTTCTGCAACTTCTGCTCGAGAAGTGGAACTGTAGTTTTATGAAGCTCTTCTCTTACTTCATTTAGTCCGATGGCTAAACCTTCTATCTCCCCAGTTTTTTGCTGCAACAACTCACCATGTGTTTGAATTAATGGTGACTGTATGTTACGCAACTCATTTATTTGTGCATCGACGTATTTTTTCGTTGCAGCATCACCATTTTCTGATGGATCCTTGACATTGCAAATTTTCACATTTTCGGCATTAATATTTCCGTCAGAAGTATGTGGAAATGTAACTCGCGTCACCTTTTGAGCGCTACCACCACCACCACGAGAATGATGACCGAATTTGTCGACACTCATAATGGAAATGATATTGTCATTCTCAGTTACTCTATTATATTAGCTTCTTTTAGTTCATTGATGATGGCTACAATTTCGTTGTCGAGAGATGTGTTGCCGGCGTCTTTCGAAGCCACCAAGAGTTGAAGACGATCCACCAATTCATTTGGGTCGTCCCAGTAAATATATTCCCTAGGCAAATCATTGTATGTCAAATGCGTAGGTAATCCAGAACCGACATCTCCTCTACTAGTTTCTGTATGACGACGTTGAGGTATTAATGATGGAAGATTAGGTTTAATAATTTCCTTCCACTTGTAGCCGTGGGTTCCCTTTAGTGTACCATCCCGTCTTTTATGAGCGCCGGTTATATCCAACAATGAAATATAGTCTTTAACGTCTTCTTCTTTAAAATGATCAGGGTCTTTGTAAAATATTAACTCATATAGTCCACGTGTCCCTTTAACATATTTTCCTTTCGTTACAATCCTACCATCCCGAGTGAAATTAATATCAGTGGAACCAAGTGCCCATTTTGCCGTTTTGCTATCATAGGTTGGACCGTATACCTTATCTATTTGATCTGAAGATATCCCGTGATTTATCACGTAAGGTTGAATTAGAGAATGATATTGGTCTAGGTAATCTTGAAATACTTGTTCGGATACTTCATCTTGCGATTGGTTTGTTTCTATGTTATCTTCGTATTCTTCATCTTCTTTATCGTTGTTTTCAAACACATCTCCATCACTTATAAATGATAATGGTGGTGTAGGATTTTCCTCTCTATCTGGCTCTTTTTTTAGTCCTACTTGTTCCTTTTTCACCTCTTCTTCTTCTTTTTTAACTTGTCTAAACTTGTTATCGATAGCATGATGCAACGTTTTTGATGATTGCGCAATATTCTTGAGTGGTTTCGAGATTGGTTTAAAAAGTTTATTTAGTGACTCATCTTGTTCTGTCTTGCCTAATTTCAATGCCAAATATTTTTTGCGAATTGATCTAGCCAATTCGGCAACTTTCTTCTTGCGCATGGCAATGGCGACCGCATCATAAGACATTTTGTTGACAACTAAACAATACATCAACTTACAATTTTATATATTTATCAAATCCTTTGCGGTATCGGCCATTGTTAAGGGGAAAATCTTTCATAATGACCAAAGTACCATAGCGGTCTGTCGTCCAACATTCTGAACACATTTTTTTAAATTCATCAAACGACATGTCTGGCGATACGTGTTCATCAAATATATGCTTCAAATTTATCTCGTCCTGCTTGAATAATACAATCATGTTACAATTGTCTCTTATTAGCTGCTTCGGTATTTTTGAATATGTTTGACATAAATAAGCGGCATCGATATTTTTATGTCTGCACATGGAATAATACTCGCGAATCTTCTGTTGACCATCACATGCAACATCGTCAAATAAAAAAATTGAGTTTGGTTGTGCTTCATCTGGACTGATAATTTCTTCATTGTCTTTGAATGGAAAGTACCCAACACCTTTGACTTGGGCTATTACATCTTGCAGTAGTTGGTATTTCGGTTGAAAAAGGGATTTCGAATAAACATAGACATTTTTGAATTTGGCGCCATTCGGATTAAATAATAGTGATAGCATGACATTCGTTTTTCCGCACCCACTTGGACCGCAAATAATGGCTCTAAATGAGTTTGGTAGCAATTTACCATGTTTACTGACTGTCACTTTCTGGACAATGTCCAGATTATCAATTGGCAACGTCTGCTCTTGTTGAACGATCTTCATCGTGTGGCAAGTGTAGTACATAAGTACGGCAATATATTATAGATGTCATCACTTGCATGGCATCAGTCCAATGTTGGTCGTCGAAGGAGGAGGTCTCGTGAACTCTTTAATTAATAAACTGCCATTTGAGCTACATATTCCTGGCGGTTATCATTACTGTGGACGTAAGTAACTTTGCGACAATTTTGTTGTGTTTTATAAGTAAAAAAAATACGTTCTTTATAGCTGGAACAAAACTACAAAAACGTCTTGCACGCGGAGATCCAGGCATTAATCCATTAGACGCAGCTTGTAAACAGCACGATATCGCTTACTCGCAACATCCATCTCTCGAAGAACGTCACAAGGCCGATAAAGAATTGGAAAATAGAGCCTGGGAGCGATTCAAGTCGAAAGACGCTAGCTTTGGTGAAAAAACTGCTGCCTTACTTGTAACCGGTGGAATGAAGACGAAAAGAAAATTGGGAATGGGATGTCAGTTACGTCGTGGAAGAAAGGGGCGTTACTCTTTCAATCGCGATGTTGTCTCAAAAATTGCAAAGTCCATGAAGAGAGGAGCATCGTTACAAGATACTGCTTTGACTGCTGTACGGATTGCAAAATCCATAATCAAAAGACTTGGCGGTCGAAAAGAAATTGATGTTCCTCGCGTACTACCACTAAAATCTGGAGGTTTCCTACCCCTCATACCTCTCTTTGCCGGTCTTTCGGCATTGGGGGCTTTAGCAGGTGGTGCTGCGGGGGTGGCAAAAACTGTGGTCGACGCAAAAAATGCCCAAAAGAAATTGGAGGAGGATATACGTCATAATAAGGCAATGGAACATATCGGTTCGGGTCTGTACCTACGTAAGAAACCCAGAGGCGGATTCGGCTTGTATTTGAAAAAAAACTTCCAATAAAGCTGCCCAATCGTCCGCTGTACGACTTGGACATTGCACATTACGCGAAAATACTTAACATACCACATTTTCGAGGAGTTTTCATGAATGACGCTCTGCCTAGAGACGGCCCTCGACAACGAGAATGTGCAATAGTTAACTTGGATGTGTCCGCGCATAACGGAACACATTGGGTAGCATATAGAAAGATAAACAACGACGTGGAATATTTCGATTCATTTGGTAATTTGAAGCCGACCAAAGAACTTGTGAAATATCTGGGTGCACGTGCCAGAATTTTCTACAATAATCACCAGTATCAAACTTACAATCAAATCGTTTGTGGGCATTTATGCTTAAAATTTTTATATAATGGACAGTAGTAGATTGCTTATGTCCCATATGTTTCGCGAAAAATGTTTTACAGAATATAGTGAAGAAGAACTAAAACACATACCGCTAGAGTATATTATACGGACTGTTAGACCTTCAGAATTGTTAAGTATATGGCATAAATTGCCTGGGGAATATCGAGGAGAATTTAACTTGCAGATACTACTTCCGTGCTTCGTACATTACAACAGACCAGATTGGAGGACTCACTGGGATGGACCACCCGATTCTCAAGCATCTTGTCATTTATGTAAACTTGCTTTAGAACAAATAAAAAATATGTGAAAAAAAAAATTGGTGTTTATTCAACTATATATATAAACCTATTAATCTATCGACTTGAATCAGTCATCATGTCGCAGTTGTTGAGAGTAGTTAGTACCACTTATACATTTTCATTTCAACCACCCACACCAATCGTGTTGGATCCGAAAAAAGATTACGAAATAGCTCTTCGTGCCTTCCATTCCTACAACAGTATACCAAACATTGAAAATAACAAGTTTTATTACTGCAATGACAAAAACAAATGGCAAAACTTTGCTTTTCCCGATGGATGTTATGAAATTGCCGATATTGAAGAATACATACAAAAGAAACTGGGTGCTGACAATGAGCTTAAACCAGAATCGATATTTAGTCTAAAACCTAACCACAACACGTTGCAGTGTCAAATATTTAGCAAATATAGGATTTCGTTTAAGCAACCTGATAGCCTTGGTACAGTATTGGGATTTTCTCCGGCAATACTCAATCCTGGACGGATACATACTTCGAATCTACCTGTTAGAATTATTAAAGTATCTAGCATACGCTTTGAATGTAACATTAGTACTGGAGCCTTCGACGGTAACAGACCTGCTCATACGATCTACGAATTTGTCATACAATCAAATCCTGGGTACGCAATTGACGAAACTCCTCACAATTTGTTGTATTTACCCGTTGTGCCGCAGCGTGAACTTACCAATATCACTGTCTTGGCTCTCGATCAAGAAGGACGACCTGTAAACTTTAGAGGAGAAGAGAGCACATTGGTGCTGGAACTTAGATCAAGAGGGAAATGGGACTAGTAATAAGGTCATCTACTGCTCAAAGGACACCATTAGTTGTGCAGCCGTCCAAGCGACAACATCGTATTAAAAGAACACCATTAGTTGTGCAACCGTCCAAGCGACAATATCGTATTAAAAGAACACCATTAGTTGTGTCGAAGCGGAAACCTCTTACGTTCGCAAAAAAATTGTTTTTACAATCACTTGGTTTTAAACTAAAAAATGACAACAATGTATGGAAAACGAGCTCGTTCAAACGACAGCAGCGTAATGCCTCCAATATTCGATATTTATCGTAAGCCAATGTTTGATGAGTCGATTCGAAAGGCCGAATACCGAACTTATGCACCATTCATCAAATCATTCAACTGTAATGATATTGTAGAATTTAGCATTAATCAAGTTGACTCGTTTTTTGCAATGAGCGAAACCTTGTTGTGCATTAAAGGATCACTCGTCGATAAAGAAGGATCTGGCGTAGTCAAACTAGCCAACAATGTGGGTGCTTTTCTTTTCGATTCGTGTACGTACAGCGAAAGCGCACGGGAGATGGAAACAGTGCGGGATCCTGGTATCGTAAGTGCTGTACGTGCCATGACGTGTTACAATCAAGAAGATTCCCATTATATGGTTATGGCGGGTTGGAATTACCCTAATGATCCCATTCTACACGATGCAGATAATTCATTCAACATACAGATACCTCTTAAGCATATTTTTAACATTTTCAACGATTATCCAATGATTACGTGTGGTCGTCAAACAATAAGACTAGTTCGAGCTCGAAACGACAACGATTGTTTAATTATTACTGATGAAACTACAAAAGCAAAGATTAACATCACCAACATTGAACTCAGAGTGAAGCACATATTTCCAAATGACGAAATTAAACTAGAACTAATGAAGTCCATTCAACAAGATCAACCTATAGTTATTCCATTTAGAAAGTGGGAATTGCACGAATTGCCTACCATTACCAAAGGTGCTAGGCGTGAAGTTTGGGCCGTCAAAACTAGCACATCAGTTGAAAGACCACGTTATGTCATTGTTTTCTTTCAAACAGGCAAACGTAACACGATTACAGCTGATCCTACCTTATTTGACAATGTTAGCATCCAAAGTATTAGATTATCCTTAAATGGAGAATATTGGCCAAACGAGAGAATGCAGTTGGATTTCAGCAAAACTGACTACAACGAGGCCTATTTCAACTATACCGAATTTTATCCCAGCTACGTACATTCCCACCAAAAGCGACCTCTACTCGATTTCTCAGCTTTCAAGAATCGTGCATTGTTCGTCATCGACTGTTCAAAACAAGAAGAAAGCATGAAAGCATCCACTGTTGACGTAAAACTAGATATTGAAGCACATAATGGTTTTCCCGAAAATACCAAGGCCTACTGCATTATAATTCACGACTGCGTAATGGAGTACTACCCACTTACCGAAATTGTAAAAAGTCTAAATTAGACGCATAAAGTGTCAGTAGTACAAGAGCAGTCATCATGAGAGTAGCATTCGTAGATATTCAGGGATTCGCTGTGGACGGGTGGTTTGTTCCCAAAGAACTTACCATCGAAATAGGTTTTAAACGAAGTCATTACATCTTTTTACCTCCGAAACCATTCAATGCGCTAAGTAATGATGATAAGAAGACAGCATCATACGTGGAGAAAAAACTGCTTGGCATTCGATATTCTGATGGAGCAGTAGAATTGTCCAAAATAAATGAAATACTAGAAACCAAGTTGTTGTATGCAGCCGATTACATATACGTTCGAGGAGAACAAAAAGCAGAATTTTTAAGCAAGAAATGTCACATTTTTGGAGTTTTTCCCCTTATTATTGATGTTTGCAAGTTTGATGGCACGCCTCTTGCTACTGGAAACGTTGGTCCTGCTACAAACCCCTGTCACGCCGTTGGACTATTTTCGTGTACAGAAAGAAATGTGGATCGTCTACGTCACTGGTTTTCTTATACAATATTACCATTGTAATTTTTCTATGTATAAATAAATATTTTTAGAGAGAGATTTTTGCTTTTTTATTTAAACACCTTATTTACTGATCAAGTCTTATATTACATGAAGATTCAAATTTTCTCTTTACAATTTCAAACATAATTTTTAAAATTAAGATAAATATAGATGCTAATATTACACAAGACATTGCAAAGACATTGTCTATTTCACTTTTCACATACTCGCTGGTGTTGTTGCTGGCACCCATGGTGTAGGCTGAATACGTCTCAATGGATATGTAGCTTGTGGTAGTTTTCTAAAAGCGTAAAGACCTTGCTGCTGCTGCTGTAAATTCAACTCTTCAGGCTTCCACGTTTTGTCCTCAATATGCAAACTATCGAAATGTCTTTTAATTTGTTTTATATCCTCATATGATTTAATATCTTTATTTAACTGATTAAGTTTAGTTTGAAATTCCATAACCCTATGTATGTACTCGGTGGGATTCATATCAGTACTGAACATGCTCAGTGTCACAATGTCTCATAAATGCCACGTTCTGCGTCAAATGTCGGACGGAAAACTGAACAATGTCACATATCTACGTCAAATGTCACGTTCTGCGTCGAATGTCAGCGCTTTGCCACGTCACACATAAATGTCACGTCATACGTCAAATCTCACGTTCTGTTAGGCACTATACGGAAAAGAAGAAGAACTGACAGTTAATATTGAACGTTGACAGAAGAAGAATTGACAGTTGGCTTTTCCACGCAATCGTTGACATAAGATTTAACGGACGAAAAAAGAAGAAGAATTGACAAACGAAAAGAAGAAGAAGAATTGACAGTTGGCTTCTGTGTCGTCACCGCTTTCATTTGACACTCCATACGTCATAATCGGACCAATAGCAACAAAGATATGCTGTAATGCCCTTTTGGCACTGCCGCCATCTTTGTTTTTTGTCTCAACTTATTCGTTACCCCCTCCCCGTTCCGACGCGCCCTCTTACGTCAAAATCGGACCAATAGAAAAGAAGATATGACGTAATGCCCTTTTGGCACTGCCGCCATCTTTTTTATGTGTTCTTTACCCCCTCCCCGTTCCGACGCGCCCTCTTACGTCAAAATCGGACCAATAGAAAAGAAGATATGACGTAATGCCCTTTTGGCATATTCTGATGCGCA